>NW_027490191.1:498669-798669 GCF_050948175.1 Xylocopa sonorina | reverse complement strand
GTTCTAATGCTTCTTAAAACGCAATATCACTTCACATTTCTATGTTTCATGATAAGATATAATATTCATTGCGAAGATTCATGTATTCCTCGTATTCACTTCAAATGAATGTAAATGCGACACTTCCTTGCTAGGAAATAGAGTTTGCAGATGTCTACGTATCGTAGCAAGCGTGTTATAATGCTTCTTAAAACGAGATATCGCATCTCATTTCTATGTTTCGTGACAACATATAATATTCATCGCGAAGTGTTATGTATACCTCGCATACACTTCAAAAGAATGTTAATGCGACACTTCCTTGCTAGGAAATAGCGTTTGCAGATTTCTGCGTATCGTAGCATTATATTTCTATTGCATCTCAAAACGCGATATCGCATCACATTTCTATGTTTCATGATAAGATATAATATTTATTGCGAAGTGTCACGTATACATCGCATACAGTTCAAATGAATGTAAATGCGACACTTCCTTGCTAGCAAATAACGTTTGCAGATGTCTACGTATCGTAGCAATAGAGTTCTAATGCATCTTAAAACGCGATATCATATCGCATTTCTATGTTTCATGATAAGTAATAATATTCATTGCGAAGTTTCATGTATTCCTCGTATTCACTTCAAATGAATGTAAATGCGATACATCCTTGCTAGGAAATAGAGTTTGCAGATGTCTACGTATCTTAGCAAGCGTGTTATATTGCTTCTTAAAACGAGATATCGCATCTCATTTCTATGTTTCATGACAACATATAATATTCATTGCAAAGTGTTATGTATACCTCGCATACACTTCAAATGAATGTAAATGCGACACTACCTTGCTAGGAAATAGAGTTTGCAGATGTCTACGTATCGTAGCAAGCGTGTTATAATGCTTCTTAAAACGAGATATCGCATCTCATTTCTATGTTTCGTGACAACATATAATATTCATCGCGAAGTGTTATGTATACCTCGCATACACTTCAAAAGAATGTTAATGCGACACTTCCTTGCTAGGAAATAGCGTTTGCAGATTTCTGCGTATCGTAGCATTATATTTCTATTGCATCTCAAAACGCGATATCGCATCACATTTCTATGTTTCATGATAAGATATAATATTTATTGCGAAGTGTCACGTATACATCGCATACAGTTCAAATGAATGTAAATGCGACACTTCCTTGCTAGCAAATAACGTTTGCAGATGTCTACGTATCGTAGCAATAGAGTTCTAATGCATCTTAAAACGCGATATCATATCGCATTTCTATGTTTCATGATAAGTAATAATATTCATTGCGAAGTTTCATGTATTCCTCGTATTCACTTCAAATGAATGTAAATGCGATACATCCTTGCTAGGAAATAGAGTTTGCAGATGTCTACGTATCTTAGCAAGCGTGTTATATTGCTTCTTAAAACGAGATATCGCATCTCATTTCTATGTTTCATGACAACATATAATATTCATTGCAAAGTGTTATGTATACCTCGCATACACTTCAAATGAATGTAAATGCGACACTACCTTGCTAGGAAATAGAGTTTGCAGATGTCTACGTATCGTAGCAAGCGTGTTATAATGCTTCTTAAAACGAGATATCGCATCTCATTTCTATGTTTCGTGACAACATATAATATTCATTGCGAAGTGTTATGTATACCTCGCATACACTTCAAAAGAATGTTAATGCGACACTTCCTTGCTAGGAAATAGCGTTTGCAGATTTCTGCGTATCGTAGCATTATATTTCTATTGCATCTCAAAACGCGATATCGCATCTCATTTCTATGTTTCATGATAAGATATAATATTTATTGCGAAGTGTCACGTATACATCGCATACACTTCAAATGAATGTAAATGCGACACTTCCTTGCTAGCAAATATCGTTTGCAGATGTCTACGTATCGTAGCAATAGAGTTCTAATGCTTCTTAAAACGCGATATCACATCACATTTCTATGTTTCATGATAAGATATAATATTCATTGCGAAGTTTCATGTATTCCTCGTATTCACTTCAAATGAATGTAAATGCGACACTTCCTTGCTAGGAAATAGAGTTTGCAGGTGTCTACGTATCGCAGGAAGCGTGTTATAATGCTTCTTAAAACGAGATATCGCATCTCATTTCTATGTTTCGTGACAACATATAATATTCATTGCGAAGTGTTACGTATACCTCGCATACACTTCAAAAGAATGTTAATGCGACACTTCCTTGCTAGGAAATAGCGTTTGCAGATTTCTGCATATCGTAGCATTATATTTCTATTGCATCTCAAAACGCGATATCGCATCTCATTTCTATGTTTCATGATAAGATTTAATATTTATTGCGTAGTGTCACGTATACATCGCATACACTTCAAATGAATGTAAATGCGACACTTCCTTGCTAGCAAATAACGTTTGCAGATGTCTACGTATCGTAGCAATAGAGTTCTAATGCTTCTTCAATCGCGATATCATATCACATTTCTATGTTTCATGATAAGTAATAATATTCATTGCGAAGTTTCATGTATTCCTCGTATTCACTTCAAATGAATGTAAATGCGATACATCCTTGCTAGGAAATAGAGTTTGCAGATTTCTGCGTATCGTAGCATTATATTTCTATTGCATCTCAAAACGCGATATCGCATCTCATTTCTATGTTTCATGATAAGATATAATATTTATTGCGAAGTGTCACGTGTACACCGCATACACTTCAAATGAATGTAAATGCGACACTTCCTTGCTAGCAAATAACGTTTGCAGATGTCTACGTATCGTAGCAATAGAGTTCTAATGCTTCTTAAAACGCGATATCATATCACATTTCTATGTTTCATGATAAGTAATAATATTCATTGCGAAGTTTCATGTATTCCTCGTATTCACTTCAAATGAATGTAAATGCGATACTTCCTTGCTAGGAAATAGAGTTTGCAGATGTCTACGTATCGCAGCAAGCGTGTTATAATGCTTCTTAAAACGAGATATCGCATCTCATTTCTATGTTTCATGACAACATATAATATTCATTGCAAAGTGTTATGTATACCTCGCATACACTTCAAATGAATGTAAATGCGACACTTCCTTGCTAGGAAATAGAGTTTGCAGATGTCTACGTATCGTAGCAAGCGTGTTATAATGCTTCTTAAAACGAGATATCGCATCTCATTTCTATGTTTCGTGACAACATATAATATTCATTGCGAAGTGTTATGTATACCTCGCATACACTTCAAAAGAATGTTAATGCGACACTTCCTTGCTAGGAAATAGCGTATGCAGATTTCTGCGTATCGTAGCATTATATTTCTATTGCATCTCAAAACGCGATATCGCATCTCATATCTATGTTTCACGATAAAATATAATATTCATTGCGAAGTGTTATGTATACCTCGCATACACTTCAAATGAGTGTAAATGCGACAGTTCCTTGCTAGGAAGTAGCGATTGCAGATGTCTGCGTATCGAAACAATAGAGTTCTAATGCTTCTTGTACCGGGATATCGCATCTCATTTCTATGTTTCATGATAAGATATAATATAAATTGCGAAGTGTCATGTATACCTCGCATTCACTTCAAAAGAATGTAAATGCGACACTTCCTTGCTAGGAAATAGCGTTTGCAGATGACTACGTATCGTAGCAAGCGTGTTATAATGCTTCTTAAAACGAGATATCGCATCTCATTTCTACGTTTCGTGACAACATATAATATTCATTGCGAAGTGTTATGTATACCTCGCATACACTTCAAATGAATGTAAATGCGACACTTCCTTGCTAGGAAATAACGTTTGCAGATGTCTACGTATCGTAGCAATAAAGTTCTAATGCTTCTTATATCGCGAGATCGCATCTCATATCTATGTTTCACGATAAGATATAATATTCATTGCGAAGCGTTATGTATACCTCGCATACACTTCAAAAGAATGTTAATGCGACACTTCCTTGCAAGGAAATAGCGTTTGCAGATTTCTGCATTATATTTCTATTGCATCTCAAAACGCGATATCGCATCTCATTTCTATGTTTCATGATAAGATATAATATTTATTGCGAAGTGTCACGTATACATCGCATACACTTCAAATGAATGTAAATGCGACACTTCCTTGCTAGCAAATAACGTTTGCAGATGTCTACGTATCGTAGCAATAGAGTTCTAATGCTTCTTATACCGCGAGATCGCATCTCATATCTATGTTTCACGATTAGATATAATATTCATTGCGAAGTGTTATGTATACCTCGCATGCACTTCAAAAGAATGTTAATGCGACACTTCCTTGCTAGGAAATAGCGTTTGCAGATTTCTGCGTATCGTAGCATTATATTTCTATTGCATCTCAAAACGCGATATCGCATCTCATTTCTATGTTTCATGATAAGATATAATATTTATTGCGAAGTGTCACGTATACATCGCATACACTTCAAATGAATGTAAATGCGACACTTCCTTGCTAGCAAATAACGTTTGCAGATGTCTACGTATCGTAGCAATAGAGTTCTAATGCTTCTTAAAACGCGATATCATATCACATTTCTATGTTTCATGATAAGTAATAATATTCATTGCGAAGTTTCATGTATTCCTCGTATTCACTTCAAATGAATGTAAATGCGATACATCCTTGCTAGGAAATAGAGTTTGCAGATGTCTACGTATCTTAGCAAGCGTGTTATAATGCTTCTTAAAACGAGATATCGCATCTCATTTCCATGTTTCATGACAACATATAATATTCATTGCAAAGTGTTATGTATACCTCGCATACACTTCAAATGAATGTAAATGCGATACATCCTTGCTAGGAAATAGAGTTTGCAGATGTCTACGTATCTTAGCAAGCGTGTTATAATGCTTCTTAAAACGAGATATCGCATCTCATTTCTATGTTTCATGACAACATATAATATTCATTGCAAAGTGTTATGTATACCTCGCATACACTTCAAAAGAATGTTAATGCGACACTTCCTTGCTAGGAAATAGCGATTGCAGATTTCTGCGTATCGTAGCATTATATTTCTATTGCATCTCAAAACGCGATATCGCATCTCATTTCTATGTTTCATGATAAGATATAATATTTATTGCGAAGTGTCACGTATACATCGCATACACTTCAAATGAATGTAAATGCGACACTTCCTTGCTAGCAAATAACGTTTGCAGATGTCTACGTATCGTAGCAGTAGAGTTCTAATGCTTCTTAAAACGCGATATCACATCACATTTCTATGTTTCATGATAAGATATAATATTCATTGCGAAGTTTCATGTATTCCTCGTATTCACTTCAAATGAATGTAAATGCGACACTTCCTTGCTAGGAAATAGAGTTTGCAGGTGTCTACGTATCGTAGGAAGCGTGTTATAATGCTTCTTAAAACGAGAAATCGCATCTCATTTCTATGTTTCGTGACAACATATAATATTCATTGCGAAGTGTTACGTATACCTCGCATACACTTCAAAAGAATGTTAATGCGACACTTCCTTGCTAGGAAATAGCGTTTGCAGATTTCTGCGTATCGTAGCATTATATTTCTATTGCATCTCAAAACGCGATATCGCATCTCATTTCTATGTTTCATGATAAGATATAATATTTATTGCGAAGTGTCTCGTATACATCGCATACACTTCAAATGAATGTAAATGCGACACTTCCTTGCTAGCAAATAACGTTTGCAGATGTCTACGTATCGTAGCAATAGAGTTCTAATGCTTCTTAAACCGCGATATCATATCACATTTCTATGTTTCATGATAAGTAATAATATTCATTGCGAAGTTTCATGTATTCCTCGCATTCACTTCAAATGAATGTAAACGCGATACATCCTTGCTAGGAAATAGAGTTTGCAGATGTCTACGTATCTTAGCAAGCGTGTTATAATGCTTCTTAAAACGAGATATCGCATCTCATTTCTATGTTTCATGACAACATATAATATTCATTGCAAAGTGTTATGTATACCTCGCATACACTTCAAAAGAATGTTAATGCGACACTTCCTTGCTAGGAAATAGCGATTGCAGATTTCTGCGTATCGTAGCATTATATTTCTATTGCATCTCAAAACGCGATATCGCATCTCATTTCTATGTTTCATGATAAGATATAATATTTATTGCGAAGTGTCACGTATACATCGCATACACTTCAAATGAATGTAAATGCGACACTTCCTTGCTAGGAAATAGAGATTGCAGATGTCTACGTATCGTAGCAATAGAGTTGTAATGCTCCTTGAAATGGGATATCGCATCTCATATCTATGTTTCATGGTAAGATATAATATTCATTGCGAAGATTCATGTGTACCTTGTATTCACTTCAGAGGAATGTAAATGCTGCTCTTCCCTGCTAGGAAATAGCGTTTGCAGATGTCTACGTATCGTAGCAATAGAGTTCTAATGCTCCTTATATCGCGAGATCGCATCTTATATCTATGTTTCACGATAAGATATAATATTCATTGCGAAGTGTTATGTATACCTCGCATACACTTCAAATGAATGTAAACGCGACACTTCCTTGCTGGGAAATAGCGATTGCAAATGTCTACGTATCGAAGCAATAGAGTTCTAATGCTTCTTGAAACGCGATATCACATCACATTTCTATGTTTCATGATAAGATATGATATTCATTGCGAAGTTTCATGTATACCTTGTATTCACTTCAGAGCAATGTAAATGTTACTCTTCCCTGCTAGGAAATAGCGTTTGCAGATGCCTACGTATCGTAGCAAGCGTGTCATAATGATTCTTAAAACGAGATGTCGCATCTCATTTATATGTTTCATGATAACATATAATATTCATTGCGAAGTGCTATGTATACCTCGCATACACTTCAAATGAATGTAAATGCGAAACTTTCTTGCTAGGAAATTACGTTTGCAGATGTCTACATATCGTAGCAATAGAGTTCTAATGCTTCTTATATCGCGAGATCGCATCTCATATCTATGTTTCACGATGAGATATAATATTCATTGCGAAGTGTTATGTATACCTCGCATACACTTCAAATGAATGTAAATGCAACAGTTCCTTGCTAGGATGTAGCGATTGCAGATGTCTACGTATCGAAGCAATAGAGTTCTAATGCTTCTTGAAACGGGATATCGCATCTCATTTCCATGTCTCATGATAAGATATAATATTAATTGCGAAGTGTCATGTATACCTCGCATTCACTTCAAAAGAATGTAAATGCGACACATCCTTGCTAGGAAATAGCGTTTGCAGATGTCTACGTATCGTAGCAATAGATTTCTTATGCTTCTTATATCGCAAGATCGAATCTCAGATCTATGTTTCACGATAAGATATAATATTCATTGTGGAGTGTTATGTATACCTCGTATTCACCTGAAAAGAATGTAAATGCGACACTACCTTGCTAGGAAATAGCGTTTGCAGATTTCTGCGTATCGTAGCATTAGTTTTCTGTTGCATCTCAAAACGCGATATCGCATTACATTTCTATGTTTCATGATAAGATATAATATTTATTGCGAAGTGTCACGTATACATCGCATACACTTCAAATGAATGTAAATGCGACACTTCCTTGCTAGGAAATAGAATTTGCAGATGTCTACGTATCGTAGCAATAGAGTTCTAATGCTCCTTATATCGCGAGATCGCATCTCATATCTATGTTTCACGATAAGAAATAATATTCATTGCGAAGTTTCATGTATTCCTCGTATTCACTTCAAATGAATGTAAATGCGACACTTCCTTGCTAGGAAATAGAGTTTGCAGATGTCTACGTTTCGTAGCATGCGTGTTATAATGCTTCTTAAAACGAGATATCGCATCTCATTTCTATGTTTCGTGACAACATATAATATTCATTGCAAAGTGTTATGTATACCTCGCATACACTTCAAAAGAATGTTAATGCGACACTTCCTTGCCAGGAAATAGCGTTTGCAGATTTCTGCGTATCGTAGCATTATATTTCTATTGCATCTCAAAACGCGATATCGCATCTCATTTCTATGTTTCATGATAAGATTTAATATTTGTTGTGAAGTGTCACGTATACATCGCATACTCTTCAAATGAATGTAAATGCGACACTTCCTTGCTAGGAAATAGCGTTTGCAGATGTCTACGTATCGTAGCAATAGAGTTCTTATGCTTCTTATATCGCAAGATCGTATCCCAGATCTATGTTTCACGATAAGATATAATATTCATTGTGGAGTGTTATGTATACCTCGTATTCACCTCAAAAGAGTGTAAATGCGACACTTCCTTGCTAGGAAATAGCGTTTGCAGATTTCTGCGTATCGTAGCATTAGATTTCTATTGCATCTCAAAACGCGATATCGCATCTCATTTCTATGTTTCATGAAAAGATATTATATTTATTGCGAAGAGTTATGTATACCTCGCATACACTTCAAAAGAATGTTAATGCGACACTTCCTTGCTGGGAAATAGCGTTTGCAGATTTCTGCGTATCGTAGCATTATATTTCTGTTGCATCTCAAAACGCGATATCGCATCTCATTTCTATGTTTCATGATAAGATATAATATTTATTGCGAAGTGTCACGTATACATCGCATACACTTCAAATGAATGTAAATGCGACACTTCCTTGCTAGCAAATAACGTTTGCAGATGTCTACGTATCGTAGCAATAGAGTTCTAATGATTCTTAAAACGAGATATCGCATCTCATTTCTATGTTTCATGATAACATATAATATTCATTGGGAAGTGTTATGTATGCCTCGCATACACTTCAAATGAATGTAAATGCGACACTTCCTTGCTAGGAAATAACGTTTGCAGATGTCTACGTATCGTAGCAATAGAGTTCTAATGCTTCTTATATCGCGAGATCGCATCTCATATCTATGTTTCACGATAAGATATAATATTCATTGCGAAGTGTTATGTATACCTCGCATACACTTCAAATGAATGTAAATGCGACAGTTCCTTGCTAGGAAGTAGCGTTTGCAGATGTCTACGTATCGTAGCAATAGAGTTCTTATGCTTCTTATATCGCAAGATCGAATCTCAGATCTATGTTTCACGATAAGATATAATATTCATTGTGGAGTGTTATGTATACCTCGTATTCACCTCAAAAGAATGTAAATGCGACACTTCCTTGCTAGGAAATAGCGTTTGCAGATTTCTGCGTATCGTAGCATTAGTTTTCTGTTGCATCTCAAAACGCGATATCGCATTACATTTCTATGTTTCATGATAAGATATAATATTTATTGCGAAGTGTCACGTATACATCGCATACACTTCAAATGAATGTAAATGCGACACTTCCTTGCTAGGAAATAGAATTTGCAGATGTCTACGTATCGTAGCAATAGAGTTCTAATGCTCCTTATATCGCGAGATCGCATCTCATATCTATGTTTCACGATAAGAAATAATATTCATTGCGAAGTTTCATGTATTCCTCGTATTCACTTCAAATGAATGTAAATGCGACACTTCCTTGCTAGGAAATAGAGTTTGCAGATGTCTACGTTTCGTAGCAAGCGTGTTATAATGCTTCTTAAAACGAGATATCGCATCTCATTTCTATGTTTCGTGACAACATATAATATTCATTGCAAAGTGTTATGTATACCTCGCATACACTTCAAAAGAATGTTAATGCGACACTTCCTTGCCAGGAAATAGCGTTTGCAGATTTCTGCGTATCGTAGCATTATATTTCTATTGCATCTCAAAACGCGATATCGCATCTCATTTCTATGTTTCATGATAAGATATAATATTTATTGTGAAGTGTCACGTATACATCGCATACTCTTCAAATGAATGTAAATGCGACACTTCCTTGCTAGGAAATAGCGTTTGCAGACGTCTATGTATCGAAGCAATAGAGTTCTAATGCTTCTTGAAACGGAATATCGCATCTCATTTCTATGCTTCATGATAAGAAGTAATATTCATTGCGAAGTTTCATGTATTCCTCGTATTCATTTCAAATGAATGTAAATGCGACACTTCCTTGCTAGGAAATAGAGTTTGCAGATGTCTACGTATCGTAGCAAGCGTGTTACAATGCTTCTTAAAACGGGATATCGCACATCATTTCTATGTTTCATGACAACATATAATATTCATTGCGAAGTGTTATGTATACCTCGCATACACTTCAAATGAATGTAAATGCGACACTTCCTTGCTAGGAAATAGAGTTTGCAGATGTCTACGTATCGTAGCAAGCGTGTTATAATGCTTCATAAAACGAGATATCGCATCTCATTTCTATGTTTCATGACAACATATAATATTCATTGCGAAGTGTTATGTATACCTCGCATACACTTCAAATGAATGTAAATGCGACACTTCCTTGCTAAGAAATAGAGTTTGCAGATGTCTACGTATCGTAGCAATAGAGTTGTAATGCTTCTTGAAATGGGATATCGCATCTCATATCTATGTTTCATGATAAGATATAGTATTAATTGCGAAGTGTCATGTATACCTTGTATTCACTTCAGAAGAATGTAAATGCGACACTCCCTTGCTAGCAAATAACGTTTGCAGATGTCTACGTATCGTAGCAATAGAGTTCTAATGCTTCTTAGAACGCGATATCACATCACATTTCTATGTTTCATGATAAGATATAATATTCATTGCGAAGTTTCATGTATTCCTCGTATTCACTTCAAATGAATGTAAATGCGACACTTCCTTGCTAGGAAATAGAGTTTGCAGATGTCTACGTATCGTAGCAAGCGTGTTATAATGCTTCTTAAAACGAGATATCGCATCTCATTTCTATGTTTCATGATAACATATAATATTCATTGCGAAGTGTTATGTATACCTCGCATACACTTCAAATGAATGTAAATGCGACACTTCCTTGCTAGGAAATAACGTTTGCAGATGTCTACGTATCGTAGCAATAGAGTTCTAATGCTTCTTATACCGCGAGATCGCATCTCATATCTATGTTTCACGATTAGATATAATATTCATTGCGAAGTGTTATGTATACCTCGCATACTCTTCAAAAGAATGTTAATGCGACACTTCCTTGCTAGGAAATAGCGTTTGCAGATTTCTGCGTATCGTAGCATTATATTTCTATTGCATCTCAAAACGCGATATCGCATCTCATTTCTATGTTTCATGATAAGATATAATATTTATTGCGAAGTGTCACGTATACATCGCATACACTTCAAATGAATGTAAATGCGACACTTCCTTGCTAGCAAATAACGTTTGCAGATGTCTGCGAATCGTAGCAATAGAGTTCTAATGCTTCTTAAACCGCGATATCACATCACATTCCTATGTTTCATGATAAGTAATAATATTCATTGCCAAGTTTCATGTATTCCTCGTATTCACTTCAAATGAATGTAAATGCGATACTTCCTTGCTAGGAAATAGAGTTTGCAGATGTCTACGTATCGTAGCAAGCGTGTTATAATGCTTCTTAAAACGAGATATCGCATCTCATTTCTATGTTTCATGACAACATATAATATTCATTGCAAAGTGTTATGTATACCTCGCATACACTTCAAATGAATGTAAATGCGACACTACCTTGCTAGGAAATAGAGTTTGCAGATGTCTACGTATCGTAGCAAGCGTGTTATAATGCTTCATGAAACGAGATATCGCATCTCATTTCTATGTTTCATGACAACATATAATATTCATTGCAAAGTGTTATGTATACCTCGCATACACTTCAAATGAATGTAAATGCGACACTACCTTGCTAGGAAATAGAGTTTGCAGATGTCTACGTATCGTAGCAAGCGTGTTATAATGCTTCTTAAAACGAGATATCGCATCTCATTTCTATGTTTCGTGACAACATATAATATTCATTGCGAAGTGTTATGTATACCTCGCATACACTTCAAAAGAATGTTAATGCGACACTTCCTTGCTAGGAAATAGCGATTGCAGATTTCTGCGTATCGTAGCATTATATTTCTATTACATCTCAAAACGCGATATCGCATCTCCTTTCTATGTTTCATGATAAGATATAATATTTATTGCGAAGTGTCACGTATACATCGCATACACTTCAAATGAATGTAAATGCGACACTTCCTTGCTGGCAAATAACGTATGCAGATGTCTACGTATCGTAGCAATAGAGTTCTAATGCTTCTTAAAACGCGATATCACATCACATTTCTATGTTTCATGATAAGATATAATATTCATTGCGAAGTTTCATGTATTCCTCGTATTCACTTCAAATGAATGTAAATGCGACACTTCCTTGCTAGGAAATAGAGTTTGCAGATGTCTACGTATCGTAGGAAGCGTGTTATAATGCTTCTTAAAACGAGATATCGCATCTCATTTCTATGTTTCGTGACAACATATAATATTCATTGCGAAGTGTTACGTATACCTCGCATACACTTCAAAAGAATGTTAATGCGACACTTCCTTGCTAGGAAATAGCGTTTGCAGATTTCTGCGTATCGTAGCATTATATTTCTATTGCATCCCAAAACGCGATATCGCATCTCATTTCTATGTTTCATGATAAGATATAATATTTATTGCGAAGTGTCACGTATACATCGCATACACTTCAAATGAATGTAAATGCGACACTTCCTTGCTAGCAAATAACGTTTGCAGATGTTTACGTATCTTAGCAAGCGTGTTATAATGCTTCTTAAAACGAGATATCGCATCTCATTTCTATGTTTCATGACAACATATAATATTCATTGCAAAGTGTTATGTATACCTCGCATACACTTCAAATGAATGTAAATGCGACACTACCTTGCTAGGAAATAGAGTTTTTTAGATGTCTACGTATCGTAGCGAGCGTGTTATAATGCTTCTTAAAACGAGATATCGCATCTCATTTCTATGTTCCGTGACAACATATAATATTCATTGCGAAGTGTTATGTATACCTCGCATACACTTCAAAAGAATGTTAATGCGACACTTCCTTGCTAGGAAATAGCGATTGCAGATTTCTGCGTATCGTAGCATTATATTTCTATTGCATCTCAAAACGCGATATCGCATCTCATTTCTATGTTTCATGGTAAGATATAATATTTATTGCGAAGTGTCACGTATACATCGCATACACTTCAAATGAATGTAAATGCGACACTTCCTTGCTAGCAAATAACGTTTGCAGATGTCTACGTATCGTAGCAATAGAGTTCTAATGCTTCTTAAAACGCGATATCACATCACATTTCTATGTTTCATGATAAGATATAATATTCATTGCGAAGTTTCATGTATTCCTCGTATTCACTTCAAATGAATGTAAATGCGACACTTCCTTGCTAGGAAATAGAGTTTGCAGATGTCTACGTATCGTAGGAAGCGTGTTATAATGCCTCTTAAAACGAGATATCGCATCTCATTTCTATGTTTCGTGACAACATATAATATTCATTGCGAAGTGTTACGTATACCTCGCATACACTTCAAAAGAATGTTAATGCGACACTTCCTTGCTAGGAAATAGCGTTTGCAGATTTCTGCGTATCGTAGCATTATATTTCTATTGCATCTCAAAACGCGATATCGCGTCTCATTTCTATGCTTCATGATAAGATTTAATATTTATTGCGTAGTGTCACGTATACATCGCATACACTTCAAATGAATGTAAATGCGACACTTCCTTGCTAGCAAATAACGTTTGCAGATGTCTACGTATCGTAGCAATAGAGTTCTAATGCTTCTTAAATAGCGATATCATATCACATTTCTATGTTTCATGATAAGTAATAATATTCATTGCGAAGTTTCATGTATTCCTCGTATTCACTTCAAAAGAATGTTAATGCGACACTTCCTTGCTAGGAAATAGCGTTTGCAGATTTCTGCGTATCGTAGCATTATATTTCTATTGCATCTCAAAACACGATATCGCATCTCATTTCTATGTTTCATGATAAGATATAATATTTATTGCGAAGTGTCACGTATACATCGCATACACTTCAAATGAATGTAAATGCGACACTTCCTTGCTAGCAAATAACGTTTGCAGATGTCTACGTATCGTAGCAATAGAGTTCTAATGCTTCTTAAAACGCGATATCATATCACATTTCTATGTTTCATGATAAGTAATAATATTCATTGCGAAGTTTCATGTGTAACGTCCGGCGTGCCGCCTTCCACCCCCCAGCGCCGCCCACAGCATCCGGCAGCGACGCATCTACCGCCAGCCGCATCCAAATGCGTGGATAGAGCGCCTTCATACACGGGAAAGCAGACCGAACGCCGAGCTAAGGCAGCCAGATATCCACGAGCACCCAGGAGATCGACCGTACGACCGCGCGACGATGCGCGCTATCGCCAGAGTTGGGAGACATGCAGCCTTCAGCCGCACGAACAGATCACCGAGCATCTCACCGATTCGCCTACGCCATCCTCCCATTATTCTTATTTTGATAATGTGTATTCATAAGAACGTCCTAGAATTAAGTACACGACACAACTAATGTACATACGCAAACAACACACACATAGTTCCTAATATATCTGCGAATTCTCATAGTCATAAGTTTCGATACGCCCAAGCAACCGTCCGACGCGCGCGGCTCACGCTTAACGCGAGCCGCGCCCCACTCCGACCGGCCGCCCCACTTCGCGGGCCGAGCGGCTACCCCACTCCGGGGTCCAGCGACTCGCACGCCACGCGACTCGAGGAGGTCGCGGACACGCGAGCTGAAGATCAGTTCCGATCAGTCCTTCGAACCGAGGAGTTCCAATCTCGCTCTCAATGCCTCAATCGGAGGTGTTTCTAATTCTACTTCAATTCTAGTTCAAGTCAATTCATTCCAATTCTAAACGTTAAGTCTATCTTTAACTTAGCCTTAGGGAAGTCAGTGTAAGCTTAGGTTTATATTAGAATATATTTTATTTTACCTTACATGTACAAGTTTAAATTTGATTATTATCCTCTAATTTCATTATTATCTACGAATTCTTCCACGAGCTATCGCGTGGATATCCATCATTCGAATCCAATCGCTAGTTGACCTTGGTAACCGGCTGGTTAGAGCGGACCGCCGCTTAACTTCGCCGATCCACAGCGGAAACTACGTGCGGATATAGTCGACGTTTCACCCTTCTGGACCGATAGGTTAGAGCGGACCGCCGCTTATCCGATTCGTATCCGGATTGCTGGAACTAGACGCGAATGTGTCTCAATCCGAAACGTAAAGCTCGACGTGCGGGACGGAAGAATTACCTACGCCGACTTATGCGCGATTACTTGGGCATCGAAGCCCTTTCGTCTCTTCGTTCGAACACCACCGTTCCAGTGGCTCTTCAACAGCCTGCTCCGTCGCCTTCTTCCGGCCAAGGCAAGCCGATCAGCACAGGAAACCCGCTACGTTGGAGACTCATCCCTCTTACGATCCAGCCTCGCAGCCCTTACGCAGGGACGATTCCGGAAAGCGATCCTCGACAGCAACAGTATCTCAGGAAGGGATACTAAATTAACAACGATTCAAGACAGCAAGGGTAGGATCTTTCCTATTTACCGCGATCGCGTTTTGAAAGTGTTCGTTGTCCCACGAAAGGAACCCGGAACCCGTCGCAATTAAGCGTGCCGAGTCCGTTTTCTGGCTGCGTGTCATCCGCGAATAAAACGGAAATTTTCCACCCTCGCGACGTGACATATGTATACCTCGCATACACTTCAAATGAATGTAAATGCGACACTTCCTTGCTAGGAAATAGAGTTTGCAGATGTCTACGTATCGTAGCAATAGAGTTGTAATGCTTCTTGAAATGGGATATCGCATCTCATATCTATGTTTCATGATAAGATATAGTATTAATTGCGAAGTGTCATGTATACCTTGTATTCACTTCAGAAGAATGTAAATGCGACACTCCCTTGCTAGCAAATAACGTTTGCAGATGTCTACGTATCGTAGCAATAGAGTTCTAATGCTTCTTAAAACGCGATATCACATCACATTTCTATGTTTCATGATAAGATATAATATTCATTGCGAAGTTTCATGTATTCCTCGTATTCACTTCAAATGAATGTAAATGCGACACTTCCTTGCTAGGAAGTAGAGTTTGCAGTTGTCTACGTATCGTAGCATGCGTGTTATAATGCTTCTGAAAACGAGATATCGCATCTCATTTCTATGTTTCGTGACAACATATAATATTCATTGCGAAGTGTTACGTATACCTCGCATACACTTCAAAAGAATGTTAATGCGACACTTCCTTGCTAGGAAATAGCGTTTGCAGATTTCTGCGTATCGTAGCATTATATTTCTATTGCATCTCAAAACGCGATATCGCAACTCATTTCTATGTTTCATGATAAGATATAATATTTATTGCGAAGTGTCACGTATACATCGCATACACTTCAAATGAATGTAAATGCGACACTTCCTTGCTAGCAAATAACGTTTGCAGTTGTCTACGTATCGTAGCAATAGAGTTCTAATGCTTCTTAAAACGCGATATCACATCACATTTCTATGTTTCATGATAAGATATAATATTCATTGCGAAGTTTCATGTATTCCTCGTATTCACTTCAAATGAATGTAAATGCGACACTTCCTTGCTAGGAAATAGAGTTTGCAGATGTCTACGTATCGTAGCAAGCGTGTTATAATGCTTCTTAAAACGAGATATCGCATCTCATTTCTATGTTCCGTGACAACATATAATATTCATTGCGAAGTGTTATGTATACCTCGCATACACTTCAAAAGAATGTTAATGCGACACTTCCTTGCTAGGAAATAGCGATTGCAGATTTCTGCGTATCGTAGCATTATATTTCTATTGCATCTCAAAACGCGATATCGCATCTCATTTCTATGTTTCATGGTAAGATATAATATTTATTGCGAAGTGTCACGTATACATCGCATACACTTCATATGAATGTAAATGCGACACTTCCTTGCTAGCAAATAACGTTTGCAGACGTCTATGTATCGAAGCAATAGAGTTCTAATGCTTCTTGAAACGGAATATCGCATCTCATTTCTATGCTTCATGATAAGAAGTAATATTCATTGCGAAGTTTCATGTATTCCTCGTATTCATTTCAAATGAATGTAAATGCGACACTTCCTTGCTAGGAAATAGAGTTTGCAGATGTCTACGTATCGTAGCAAGCGTGTTATAATGCTTCTTAAAACGGGATATCGCACATCATTTCTATGTTTCATGACAACATATAATATTCATTGCGAAGTGTTATGTATACCTCGCATACACTTCAAATGAATGTAAATGCGACACTTCCTTGCTAGGAAATAGAGTTTGCAGATGTCTACGTATCGTAGCAAGCGTGTTATAATGCTTCATAAAACGAGATATCGCATCTCATTTCTATGTTTCATGACAACATATAATATTCATTGCGAAGTGTTATGTATACCTCGCATACACTTCAAATGAATGTAAATGCGACACTTCCTTGCTAAGAAATAGAGTTTGCAGATGTCTACGTATCGTAGCAATAGAGTTGTAATGCTTCTTGAAATGGGATATCGCATCTCATATCTATGTTTCATGATAAGATATAGTATTAATTGCGAAGTGTCATGTATACCTTGTATTCACTTCAGAAGAATGTAAATGCGACACTCCCTTGCTAGCAAATAACGTTTGCAGATGTCTACGTATCGTAGCAATAGAGTTCTAATGCTTCTTAGAACGCGATATCACATCACATTTCTATGTTTCATGATAAGATATAATATTCATTGCGAAGTTTCATGTATTCCTCGTATTCACTTCAAATGAATGTAAATGCGACACTTCCTTGCTAGGAAATAGAGTTTGCAGATGTCTACGTATCGTAGCAAGCGTGTTATAATGCTTCTTAAAACGAGATATCGCATCTCATTTCTATGTTTCATGATAACATATAATATTCATTGCGAAGTGTTATGTATACCTCGCATACACTTCAAATGAATGTAAATGCGACACTTCCTTGCTAGGAAATAACGTTTGCAGATGTCTACGTATCGTAGCAATAGAGTTCTAATGCTTCTTATACCGCGAGATCGCATCTCATATCTATGTTTCACGATTAGATATAATATTCATTGCGAAGTGTTATGTATACCTCGCATACTCTTCAAAAGAATGTTAATGCGACACTTCCTTGCTAGGAAATAGCGTTTGCAGATTTCTGCGTATCGTAGCATTATATTTCTATTGCATCTCAAAACGCGATATCGCATCTCATTTCTATGTTTCATGATAAGATATAATATTTATTGCGAAGTGTCACGTATACATCGCATACACTTCAAATGAATGTAAATGCGACACTTCCTTGCTAGCAAATAACGTTTGCAGATGTCTGCGAATCGTAGCAATAGAGTTCTAATGCTTCTTAAACCGCGATATCACATCACATTCCTATGTTTCATGATAAGTAATAATATTCATTGCCAAGTTTCATGTATTCCTCGTATTCACTTCAAATGAATGTAAATGCGATACTTCCTTGCTAGGAAATAGAGTTTGCAGATGTCTACGTATCGTAGCAAGCGTGTTATAATGCTTCTTAAAACGAGATATCGCATCTCATTTCTATGTTTCATGACAACATATAATATTCATTGCAAAGTGTTATGTATACCTCGCATACACTTCAAATGAATGTAAATGCGACACTACCTTGCTAGGAAATAGAGTTTGCAGATGTCTACGTATCGTAGCAAGCGTGTTATAATGCTTCATGAAACGAGATATCGCATCTCATTTCTATGTTTCATGACAACATATAATATTCATTGCAAAGTGTTATGTATACCTCGCATACACTTCAAATGAATGTAAATGCGACACTACCTTGCTAGGAAATAGAGTTTGCAGATGTCTACGTATCGTAGCAAGCGTGTTATAATGCTTCTTAAAACGAGATATCGCATCTCATTTCTATGTTTCGTGACAACATATAATATTCATTGCGAAGTGTTATGTATACCTCGCATACACTTCAAAAGAATGTTAATGCGACACTTCCTTGCTAGGAAATAGCGATTGCAGATTTCTGCGTATCGTAGCATTATATTTCTATTACATCTCAAAACGCGATATCGCATCTCCTTTCTATGTTTCATGATAAGATATAATATTTATTGCGAAGTGTCACGTATACATCGCATACACTTCAAATGAATGTAAATGCGACACTTCCTTGCTGGCAAATAACGTATGCAGATGTCTACGTATCGTAGCAATAGAGTTCTAATGCTTCTTAAAACGCGATATCACATCACATTTCTATGTTTCATGATAAGATATAATATTCATTGCGAAGTTTCATGTATTCCTCGTATTCACTTCAAATGAATGTAAATGCGACACTTCCTTGCTAGGAAATAGAGTTTGCAGATGTCTACGTATCGTAGGAAGCGTGTTATAATGCTTCTTAAAACGAGATATCGCATCTCATTTCTATGTTTCGTGACAACATATAATATTCATTGCGAAGTGTTACGTATACCTCGCATACACTTCAAAAGAATGTTAATGCGACACTTCCTTGCTAGGAAATAGCGTTTGCAGATTTCTGCGTATCGTAGCATTATATTTCTATTGCATCCCAAAACGCGATATCGCATCTCATTTCTATGTTTCATGATAAGATATAATATTTATTGCGAAGTGTCACGTATACATCGCATACACTTCAAATGAATGTAAATGCGACACTTCCTTGCTAGCAAATAACGTTTGCAGATGTTTACGTATCTTAGCAAGCGTGTTATAATGCTTCTTAAAACGAGATATCGCATCTCATTTCTATGTTTCATGACAACATATAATATTCATTGCAAAGTGTTATGTATACCTCGCATACACTTCAAATGAATGTAAATGCGACACTACCTTGCTAGGAAATAGAGTTTTTTAGATGTCTACGTATCGTAGCGAGCGTGTTATAATGCTTCTTAAAACGAGATATCGCATCTCATTTCTATGTTCCGTGACAACATATAATATTCATTGCGAAGTGTTATGTATACCTCGCATACACTTCAAAAGAATGTTAATGCGACACTTCCTTGCTAGGAAATAGCGATTGCAGATTTCTGCGTATCGTAGCATTATATTTCTATTGCATCTCAAAACGCGATATCGCATCTCATTTCTATGTTTCATGGTAAGATATAATATTTATTGCGAAGTGTCACGTATACATCGCATACACTTCAAATGAATGTAAATGCGACACTTCCTTGCTAGCAAATAACGTTTGCAGATGTCTACGTATCGTAGCAATAGAGTTCTAATGCTTCTTAAAACGCGATATCACATCACATTTCTATGTTTCATGATAAGATATAATATTCATTGCGAAGTTTCATGTATTCCTCGTATTCACTTCAAATGAATGTAAATGCGACACTTCCTTGCTAGGAAATAGAGTTTGCAGATGTCTACGTATCGTAGGAAGCGTGTTATAATGCCTCTTAAAACGAGATATCGCATCTCATTTCTATGTTTCGTGACAACATATAATATTCATTGCGAAGTGTTACGTATACCTCGCATACACTTCAAAAGAATGTTAATGCGACACTTCCTTGCTAGGAAATAGCGTTTGCAGATTTCTGCGTATCGTAGCATTATATTTCTATTGCATCTCAAAACGCGATATCGCGTCTCATTTCTATGCTTCATGATAAGATTTAATATTTATTGCGTAGTGTCACGTATACATCGCATACACTTCAAATGAATGTAAATGCGACACTTCCTTGCTAGCAAATAACGTTTGCAGATGTCTACGTATCGTAGCAATAGAGTTCTAATGCTTCTTAAATAGCGATATCATATCACATTTCTATGTTTCATGATAAGTAATAATATTCATTGCGAAGTTTCATGTATTCCTCGTATTCACTTCAAAAGAATGTTAATGCGACACTTCCTTGCTAGGAAATAGCGTTTGCAGATTTCTGCGTATCGTAGCATTATATTTCTATTGCATCTCAAAACGCGATATCGCATCTCATTTCTATGTTTCATGATAAGATATAATATTTATTGCGAAGTGTCACGTATACATCGCATACACTTCAAATGAATGTAAATGCGACACTTCCTTGCTAGCAAATAACGTTTGCAGATGTCTACGTATCGTAGCAATAGAGTTCTAATGCTTCTTAAAACGCGATATCATATCACATTTCTATGTTTCATGATAAGTAATAATATTCATTGCGAAGTTTCATGTGTAACGTCCGGCGTGCCGCCTTCCACCCCCCAGCGCCGCCCACAGCATCCGGCAGCGACGCATCTACCGCCAGCCGCATCCAAATGCGTGGATAGAGCGCCTTCATACACGGGAAAGCAGACCGAACGCCGAGCTAAGGCAGCCAGATATCCACGAGCACCCAGGAGATCGACCGTACGACCGCGCGACGATGCGCGCTATCGCCAGAGTTGGGAGACATGCAGCCTTCAGCCGCACGAACAGATCACCGAGCATCTCACCGATTCGCCTACGCCATCCTCCCATTATTCTTATTTTGATAATGTGTATTCATAAGAACGTCCTAGAATTAAGTACACGACACAACTAATGTACATACGCAAACAACACACACATAGTTCCTAATATATCTGCGAATTCTCATAGTCATAAGTTTCGATACGCCCAAGCAACCGTCCGACGCGCGCGGCTCACGCTTAACGCGAGCCGCGCCCCACTCCGACCGGCCGCCCCACTTCGCGGGCCGAGCGGCTACCCCACTCCGGGGTCCAGCGACTCGCACGCCACGCGACTCGAGGAGGTCGCGGACACGCGAGCTGAAGATCAGTTCCGATCAGTCCTTCGAACCGAGGAGTTCCAATCTCGCTCTCAATGCCTCAATCGGAGGTGTTTCTAATTCTACTTCAATTCTAGTTCAAGTCAATTCATTCCAATTCTAAACGTTAAGTCTATCTTTAACTTAGCCTTAGGGAAGTCAGTGTAAGCTTAGGTTTATATTAGAATATATTTTATTTTACCTTACATGTACAAGTTTAAATTTGATTATTATCCTCTAATTTCATTATTATCTACGAATTCTTCCACGAGCTATCGCGTGGATATCCATCATTCGAATCCAATCGCTAGTTGACCTTGGTAACCGGCTGGTTAGAGCGGACCGCCGCTTAACTTCGCCGATCCACAGCGGAAACTACGTGCGGATATAGTCGACGTTTCACCCTTCTGGACCGATAGGTTAGAGCGGACCGCCGCTTATCCGATTCGTATCCGGATTGCTGGAACTAGACGCGAATGTGTCTCAATCCGAAACGTAAAGCTCGACGTGCGGGACGGAAGAATTACCTACGCCGACTTATGCGCGATTACTTGGGCATCGAAGCCCTTTCGTCTCTTCGTTCGAACACCACCGTTCCAGTGGCTCTTCAACAGCCTGCTCCGTCGCCTTCTTCCGGCCAAGGCAAGCCGATCAGCACAGGAAACCCGCTACGTTGGAGACTCATCCCTCTTACGATCCAGCCTCGCAGCCCTTACGCAGGGACGATTCCGGAAAGCGATCCTCGACAGCAACAGTATCTCAGGAAGGGATACTAAATTAACAACGATTCAAGACAGCAAGGGTAGGATCTTTCCTATTTACCGCGATCGCGTTTTGAAAGTGTTCGTTGTCCCACGAAAGGAACCCGGAACCCGTCGCAATTAAGCGTGCCGAGTCCGTTTTCTGGCTGCGTGTCATCCGCGAATAAAACGGAAATTTTCCACCCTCGCGACGTGACATATGTATACCTCGCATACACTTCAAATGAATGTAAATGCGACACTTCCTTGCTAGGAAATAGAGTTTGCAGATGTCTACGTATCGTAGCAATAGAGTTGTAATGCTTCTTGAAATGGGATATCGCATCTCATATCTATGTTTCATGATAAGATATAGTATTAATTGCGAAGTGTCATGTATACCTTGTATTCACTTCAGAAGAATGTAAATGCGACACTCCCTTGCTAGCAAATAACGTTTGCAGATGTCTACGTATCGTAGCAATAGAGTTCTAATGCTTCTTAAAACGCGATATCACATCACATTTCTATGTTTCATGATAAGATATAATATTCATTGCGAAGTTTCATGTATTCCTCGTATTCACTTCAAATGAATGTAAATGCGACACTTCCTTGCTAGGAAGTAGAGTTTGCAGTTGTCTACGTATCGTAGCATGCGTGTTATAATGCTTCTGAAAACGAGATATCGCATCTCATTTCTATGTTTCGTGACAACATATAATATTCATTGCGAAGTGTTACGTATACCTCGCATACACTTCAAAAGAATGTTAATGCGACACTTCCTTGCTAGGAAATAGCGTTTGCAGATTTCTGCGTATCGTAGCATTATATTTCTATTGCATCTCAAAACGCGATATCGCAACTCATTTCTATGTTTCATGATAAGATATAATATTTATTGCGAAGTGTCACGTATACATCGCATACACTTCAAATGAATGTAAATGCGACACTTCCTTGCTAGCAAATAACGTTTGCAGTTGTCTACGTATCGTAGCAATAGAGTTCTAATGCTTCTTAAAACGCGATATCACATCACATTTCTATGTTTCATGATAAGATATAATATTCATTGCGAAGTTTCATGTATTCCTCGTATTCACTTCAAATGAATGTAAATGCGACACTTCCTTGCTAGGAAATAGAGTTTGCAGATGTCTACGTATCGTAGCAAGCGTGTTATAATGCTTCTTAAAACGAGATATCGCATCTCATTTCTATGTTCCGTGACAACATATAATATTCATTGCGAAGTGTTATGTATACCTCGCATACACTTCAAAAGAATGTTAATGCGACACTTCCTTGCTAGGAAATAGCGATTGCAGATTTCTGCGTATCGTAGCATTATATTTCTATTGCATCTCAAAACGCGATATCGCATCTCATTTCTATGTTTCATGGTAAGATATAATATTTATTGCGAAGTGTCACGTATACATCGCATACACTTCATATGAATGTAAATGCGACACTTCCTTGCTAGCAAATAACGTTTGCAGATGTCTACGTATCGTAGCAATAGAGTTCTAATGCTTCTTAAAACGCGATATCACATCACATTTCTATGTTTCATGATAAGATATAATATTCATTGCGAAGTTTCATGTATTCCTCGTATTCACTTCAAAAGAATGTTAATGCGACACTTCCTTGCTAGGAAGTAGCGTTTGCAGATTTCTGCGTATCGTAGCATTATATTTCTATTGCATCTCAAAACGCGATATCGCATCTCATTTCTATGTTTCATGATAAGATATAATATTTATTGCGTAGTGTTATGTATACCTCGCATACACTTCAAATGAATGTAAATGCGACAGTTCCTTGCTAGGAAGTAGCGATTGCAGATGTCTACGTATCGAAGCAATAGCGTTCTAATGCTACTTGTACCGGGATATCGCATCTCATTTCTATGTTTCATGATAAGATATAATATATAATTGCGAAGTGTCATGTATATCTCGCATTCACTTCAAAAGAATGTAAATGCGACACTTCCTTGCTAGGAAATAGCGTTTGCAGACATCTACGTATCGAAGCAATAGAGTTCTAATGTTTCTTGAAACGGAATATCGCATCTCATTTCTATGCTTCACGATAAGAAATAATATTCATTGCGAAGTTTCATGTATTCCTCGTATTCACTTCAAATGAATGTAAATGCGACACTTCCTTGCTAGGAAATAGAGTTTGCAGTTGTCTACGTATCGTAGCATGCGTGTTATAATGCTTCTTAAAACGAGATATCGCATCTCATTTCTATGTTTCGTGACAACATATAATATTCATTGCGAAGTGTTATGTATACCTCGCATACACTTCAAAAGAATGTTAATGCGACACTTCCTTGCCAGGAAATAGCGTTTGCAGATTTCTGCGTATCGTAGCATTATATTTCTATTGCATCTCAAAACGCGATATCGCATCTCATATCTATGTTTCACGATAAGATATAATATTCATTGCGTAGTGTTATGTATACCTCGCATACACTTCAAATGAATGTAAATGCGACAGTTCCTTGCTAGGAAGTAGCGATTGCAGATGTCTACGTATCGAAGCAATAGCGTTCTAATGCTTCTTGTACCGGGATATCGCATCTCATTTCTATGTTTCATGATAAGATATAATATATAATTGCGAAGTGTCATGTATATCTCGCATTCACTTCAAAAGAATGTAAATGCGACACTTCCTTGCTAGGAAATAGCGTTTGCAGACATCTACGTATCGAAGCAATAGAGTTCTAATGTTTCTTGAAACGGAATATCGCATCTCATTTCTATGCTTCACGATAAGAAATAATATTCATTGCGAAGTTTCATGTATTCCTCGTATTCACTTCAAATGAATGTAAATGCGACACTTCCTTGCTAGGAAATAGAGTTTGCAGTTGTCTACGTATCGTAGCATGCGTGTTATAATGCTTCTTAAAACGAGATATCGCATCTCATTTCTATGTTTCGTGACAACATATAATATTCATTGCGAAGTGTTACGTATACCTCGCATACACTTCAAAAGAATGTTAATGCGACACTTCCTTGCTAGGAAATAGCGTTTGCAGATTTCTGCGTATCGTAGCATTATATTTCTATTGCATCTCAAAACGCGATATCGCAACTCATTTCTATGTTTCATGATAAGATATAATATTTATTGCGAAGTGTCACGTATACATCGCATACACTTCAAATGAATGTAAATGCGACACTTCCTTGCTAGCAAATAACGTTTGCAGTTGTCTACGTATCGTAGCAATAGAGTTCTAATGCTTCTTAAAACGCGATATCACATCACATTTCTATGTTTCATGATAAGATATAATATTCATTGCGAAGTTTCATGTATTCCTCGTATTCACTTCAAATGAATGTAAATGCGACACTTCCTTGCTAGGAAATAGAGTTTGCAGATGTCTACGTATCGTAGCAAGCGTGTTATAATGCTTCTTAAAACGAGATATCGCATCTCATTTCTATGTTCCGTGACAACATATAATATTCATTGCGAAGTGTTATGTATACCTCGCATACACTTCAAAAGAATGTTAATGCGACACTTCCTCGCTAGGAAATAGCGATTGCAGATTTCTGCGTATCGTAGCATTATATTTCTATTGCATCTCAAAACGCGATATCGCATCTCATTTCTATGTTTCATGGTAAGATATAATATTTATTGCGAAGTGTCACGTATACATCGCATACACTTCATATGAATGTAAATGCGACACTTCCTTGCTAGCAAATAACGTTTGCAGATGTCTACGTATCGTAGCAATAGAGTTCTAATGCTTCTTAAAACGCGATATCACATCACATTTCTATGTTTCATGATAAGATATAATATTCATTGCGAAGTTTCATGTATTCCTCGTATTCACTTCAAAAGAATGTTAATGCGACACTTCCTTGCTAGGAAGTAGCGTTTGCAGATTTCTGCGTATCGTAGCATTATATTTCTATTGCATCTCAAAACGCGATATCGCATCTCATTTCTATGTTTCATGATAAGATATAATATTTATTGCGTAGTGTTATGTATACCTCGCATACACTTCAAATGAATGTAAATGCGACAGTTCCTTGCTAGGAAGTAGCGATTGCAGATGTCTACGTATCGAAGCAATAGCGTTCTAATGCTACTTGTACCGGGATATCGCATCTCATTTCTATGTTTCATGATAAGATATAATATATAATTGCGAAGTGTCATGTATATCTCGCATTCACTTCAAAAGAATGTAAATGCGACACTTCCTTGCTAGGAAATAGCGTTTGCAGACATCTACGTATCGAAGCAATAGAGTTCTAATGTTTCTTGAAACGGAATATCGCATCTCATTTCTATGCTTCACGATAAGAAATAATATTCATTGCGAAGTTTCATGTATTCCTCGTATTCACTTCAAATGAATGTAAATGCGACACTTCCTTGCTAGGAAATAGAGTTTGCAGTTGTCTACGTATCGTAGCATGCGTGTTATAATGCTTCTTAAAACGAGATATCGCATCTCATTTCTATGTTTCGTGACAACATATAATATTCATTGCGAAGTGTTACGTATACCTCGCATACACTTCAAAAGAATGTTAATGCGACACTTCCTTGCTAGGAAATAGCGTTTGCAGATTTCTGCGTATCGTAGCATTATATTTCTATTGCATCTCAAAACGCGATATCGCAACTCATTTCTATGTTTCATGATAAGATATAATATTTATTGCGAAGTGTCACGTATACATCGCATACACTTCAAATGAATGTAAATGCGACACTTCCTTGCTAGCAAATAACGTTTGCAGTTGTCTACGTATCGTAGCAATAGAGTTCTAATGCTTCTTAAAACGCGATATCACATCACATTTCTATGTTTCATGATAAGATATAATATTCATTGCGAAGTTTCATGTATTCCTCGTATTCACTTCAAATGAATGTAAATGCGACACTTCCTTGCTAGGAAATAGAGTTTGCAGTTGTCTACGTATCGTAGCATGCGTGTTATAATGCTTCTTAAAACGAGATATCGCATCTCATTTCTATGTTTCGTGACAACATATAATATTCATTGCGAAGTGTTACGTATACCTCGCATACACTTCAAAAGAATGTTAATGCGACACTTCCTTGCTAGGAAATAGCGTTTGCAGATTTCTGCGTATCGTAGCATTATATTTCTATTGCATCTCAAAACGCGATATCGCAACTCATTTCTATGTTTCATGATAAGATATAATATTTATTGCGAAGTGTCACGTATACATCGCATACACTTCAAATGAATGTAAATGCGACACTTCCTTGCTAGCAAATAACGTTTGCAGTTGTCTACGTATCGTAGCAATAGAGTTCTAATGCTTCTTAAAACGCGATATCACATCACATTTCTATGTTTCATGATAAGATATAATATTCATTGCGAAGTTTCATGTATTCCTCGTATTCACTTCAAATGAATGTAAATGCGACACTTCCTTGCTAGGAAATAGAGTTTGCAGATGTCTACGTATCGTAGCAAGCGTGTTATAATGCTTCTTAAAACGAGATATCGCATCTCATTTCTATGTTCCGTGACAACATATAATATTCATTGCGAAGTGTTATGTATACCTCGCATACACTTCAAAAGAATGTTAATGCGACACTTCCTCGCTAGGAAATAGCGATTGCAGATTTCTGCGTATCGTAGCATTATATTTCTATTGCATCTCAAAACGCGATATCGCATCTCATTTCTATGTTTCATGGTAAGATATAATATTTATTGCGAAGTGTCACGTATACATCGCATACACTTCATATGAATGTAAATGTGACACTTCCTTGCTAGCAAATAACGTTTGCAGATGTCTACGTATCGTAGCAATAGAGTTCTAATGCTTCTTAAAACGCGATATCACATCACATTTCTATGTTTCATGATAAGATATAATATTCATTGCGAAGTTTCATGTATTCCTCGTATTCACTTCAAAAGAATGTTAATGCGACACTTCCTTGCTAGGAAGTAGCGTTTGCAGATTTCTGCGTATCGTAGCATTATATTTCTATTGCATCTCAAAACGCGATATCGCATCTCATTTCTATGTTTCATGATAAGATATAATATTTATTGCGTAGTGTTATGTATACCTCGCATACACTTCAAATGAATGTAAATGCGACAGTTCCTTGCTAGGAAGTAGCGATTGCAGATGTCTACGTATCGAAGCAATAGCGTTCTAATGCTACTTGTACCGGGATATCGCATCTCATTTCTATGTTTCATGATAAGATATAATATATAATTGCGAAGTGTCATGTATATCTCGCATTCACTTCAAAAGAATGTAAATGCGACACTTCCTTGCTAGGAAATAGCGTTTGCAGACATCTACGTATCGAAGCAATAGAGTTCTAATGTTTCTTGAAACGGAATATCGCATCTCATTTCTATGCTTCACGATAAGAAATAATATTCATTGCGAAGTTTCATGTATTCCTCGTATTCACTTCAAATGAATGTAAATGCGACACTTCCTTGCTAGGAAATAGAGTTTGCAGTTGTCTACGTATCGTAGCATGCGTGTTATAATGCTTCTTAAAACGAGATATCGCATCTCATTTCTATGTTTCGTGACAACATATAATATTCATTGCGAAGTGTTACGTATACCTCGCATACACTTCAAAAGAATGTTAATGCGACACTTCCTTGCTAGGAAATAGCGTTTGCAGATTTCTGCGTATCGTAGCATTATATTTCTATTGCATCTCAAAACGCGATATCGCAACTCATTTCTATGTTTCATGATAAGATATAATATTTATTGCGAAGTGTCACGTATACATCGCATACACTTCAAATGAATGTAAATGCGACACTTCCTTGCTAGCAAATAACGTTTGCAGTTGTCTACGTATCGTAGCAATAGAGTTCTAATGCTTCTTAAAACGCGATATCACATCACATTTCTATGTTTCATGATAAGATATAATATTCATTGCGAAGTTTCATGTATTCCTCGTATTCACTTCAAATGAATGTAAATGCGACACTTCCTTGCTAGGAAATAGAGTTTGCAGATGTCTACGTATCGTAGCAAGCGTGTTATAATGCTTCTTAAAACGAGATATCGCATCTCATTTCTATGTTTCGTGACAACATATAATATTCATTGCGAAGTGTTACGTATACCTCGCATACACTTCAAAAGAATGTTAATGCGACACTTCCTTGCTAGGAAATAGCGTTTGCAGATTTCTGCGTATCGCAGCATTATATTTCTATTGCATCTCAAAACGCGATATCGCAACTCATTTCTATGTTTCATGATAAGATATAATATTTATTGCGAAGTGTCACGTATACATCGCATACACTTCAAATGAATGTAAATGCGACACTTCCTTGCTAGCAAATAACGTTTGCAGTTGTCTACGTATCGTAGCAATAGAGTTCTAATGCTTCTTAAAACGCGATATCACATCACATTTCTATGTTTCATGATAAGATATAATATTCATTGCGAAGTTTCATGTATTCCTCGTATTCACTTCAAATGAATGTAAATGCGACACTTCCTTGCTAGGAAATAGAGTTTGCAGATGTCTACGTATCGTAGCAAGCGTGTTATAATGCTTCTTAAAACGAGATATCGCATCTCATTTCTATGTTCCGTGACAACATATAATATTCATTGCGAAGTGTTATGTATACCTCGCATACACTTCAAAAGAATGTTAATGCGACACTTCCTTGCTAGGAAATAGCGATTGCAGATTTCTGCGTATCGTAGCATTATATTTCTATTGCATCTCAAAACGCGATATCGCATCTCATTTCTATGTTTCATGGTAAGATATAATATTTATTGCGAAGTGTCACGTATACATCGCATACACTTCATATGAATGTAAATGCGACACTTCCTTGCTAGCAAATAACGTTTGCAGATGTCTACGTATCGTAGCAATAGAGTTCTAATGCTTCTTAAAACGCGATATCACATCACATTTCTATGTTTCATGATAAGATATAATATTCATTGCGAAGTTTCATGTATTCCTCGTATTCACTTCAAAAGAATGTTAATGCGACACTTCCTTGCTAGGAAGTAGCGTTTGCAGATTTCTGCGTATCGTAGCATTATATTTCTATTGCATCTCAAAACGCGATATCGCATCTCATTTCTATGTTTCATGATAAGATATAATATTTATTGCGTAGTGTTATGTATACCTCGCATACACTTCAAATGAATGTAAATGCGACAGTTCCTTGCTAGGAAGTAGCGATTGCAGATGTCTACGTATCGAAGCAATAGCGTTCTAATGCTACTTGTACCGGGATATCGCATCTCATTTCTATGTTTCATGATAAGATATAATATATAATTGCGAAGTGTCATGTATATCTCGCATTCACTTCAAAAGAATGTAAATGCGACACTTCCTTGCTAGGAAATAGCGTTTGCAGACATCTACGTATCGAAGCAATAGAGTTCTAATGTTTCTTGAAACGGAATATCGCATCTCATTTCTATGCTTCACGATAAGAAATAATATTCATTGCGAAGTTTCATGTATTCCTCGTATTCACTTCAAATGAATGTAAATGCGACACTTCCTTGCTAGGAAATAGAGTTTGCAGTTGTCTACGTATCGTAGCATGCGTGTTATAATGCTTCTTAAAACGAGATATCGCATCTCATTTCTATGTTTCGTGACAACATATAATATTCATTGCGAAGTGTTACGTATACCTCGCATACACTTCAAAAGAATGTTAATGCGACACTTCCTTGCTAGGAAATAGCGTTTGCAGATTTCTGCGTATCGTAGCATTATATTTCTATTGCATCTCAAAACGCGATATCGCAACTCATTTCTATGTTTCATGATAAGATATAATATTTATTGCGAAGTGTCACGTATACATCGCATACACTTCAAATGAATGTAAATGCGACACTTCCTTGCTAGCAAATAACGTTTGCAGTTGTCTACGTATCGTAGCAATAGAGTTCTAATGCTTCTTAAAACGCGATATCACATCACATTTCTATGTTTCATGATAAGATATAATATTCATTGCGAAGTTTCATGTATTCCTCGTATTCACTTCAAATGAATGTAAATGCGACACTTCCTTGCTAGGAAATAGAGTTTGCAGATGTCTACGTATCGTAGCAAGCGTGTTATAATGCTTCTTAAAACGAGATATCGCATCTCATTTCTATGTTCCGTGACAACATATAATATTCATTGCGAAGTGTTACGTATACCTCGCATACACTTCAAAAGAATGTTAATGCGACACTACCTTGCTAGGAAATAGAGTTTGCAGATGTCTACGTATCGTAGCAATAGAGTTCTAATGCTTCTTAAAACGCGATATCATATCACATTTCTATGTTTCATGATAAGTAATAATATTCATTGCGAAGTTTCATGTATTCCTCGTATTCACTTCAAATGAATGTAAATGCGATACTTCCTTGCTAGGAAATAGAGTTTGCAGATGTCTACGTATCGTAGCAAGCGTGTTATAATGCTTCTTAAAACGAGATATCGCATCTCATTTCTATGTTTCATGACAACATATAATATTCATTGCAAAGTGTTATGTATACCTCGCATACACTTCAAATGAATGTAAATGCGACACTTCCTTGCTAGGAAATAGAGTTTGCAGATGTCTACGTATCGTAGCAAGCGTGTTATAATGCTTCATAAAACGAGATATCGCATCTCATTTCTATGTTTCATGACAACATATAATATTCATTGCGAAGTGTTATCTATACCTCGCATACACTTCAAATGAATGTAAATGCGACACTTCCTTGCTAGGAAATAGAGTTTGCAGATGTCTACGTATCGTAGCAAGCGTGTTATAATGCTTCTTAAAGCAAGATATCGCATCTCATTTCTATGTTTCGTGACAACATATAATATTCATTGCGAAGTGTTATGTATACCTCGCATACACTTCAAAAGAATGTTAATGCGACACTTCCTTGCTAGGAAATAGCGTTTGCAGATTTCTGCGTATCGTAGCATTGTATTTCTATTGCATCTCAAAACGCGATATCGCATCTCATATCTATGTTTCACGATAAGATATAATATTCATTGCGTAGTGTTATGTATACCTCGCATACACTTCAAATGAATGTAAATGCGACAGTTCCTTGCTAGGAAGTAGCGATTGCAGATGTCTACGTATCGAAGCAATAGCGTTCTAATGCTTCTTGTACCGGGATATCGCATCTCATTTCTATGTTTCATGATAAGATATAATATATAATTGCGAAGTGTCATGTATTCCTCGTATTCACTTCAAATGAATGTAAATGCGACACTTCCTTGCTAGGAAATAGAGTTTGCAGATGTCTACGTATCGTAGTATGCGTGTTATAATGCTCCTTAAAACGAGAAATCGCATCTCATTTCTATGTTTCGTGACAACATATAATATTCATTGCGAAGTGTTACGTATACCTCGCATACACTTCAAAAGAATGTTAATGCGACACTTCCTTGCTAGGAAATAGCGTTTGCAGATTTCTGCGTATCGTAGCATTATATTTCTATTGCATCTCAAAACGCGATATCGCATGTCATTTCTATGTTTCATGATAAGATATAATATTTATTGCGAAGTGTCACGTATACATCGCATACACTTCAAATGAATGTAAATGCGACACTTCCTTGCTAGCAAATAACGTTTGCAGATGTCTACGTATCGTAGCAATAGAGTTCTAATGCTTCTTAAAACGCGATATCATATCACATTTCTATGTTTCATGATAAGTAATAATATTCATTGCGAAGTTCCATGTATTCCTCGTATTCACTTCAAATGAATGTAAATGCGATACTTCCTTGCTAGGAAATAGAGTTTGCAGATGTCTACGTATAGTAGCAAGCGTGTTATAATGCTTCTTAAAACGAGATATCGCATCTCATTTCTATGTTTCATGACAACACATAATATTCATTGCAAAGTGTTATGTATACCTCGCATACACTTCAAATGAATGTAAATGCGACACTTCCTTGCTAGGAAATAGAGTTTGGAGATGTCTACGTATCGTAGCAATAGAGTTGTAATGCTTCTTGAAATGGGATATCGCATCTCATATCTATGTTTCATGATAAGATATAGTATTAATTGCGAAGTGTCATGTATACCTTGTATTCACTTCAGAAGAATGTAAATGCGACACTCCCTTGCTAGCAAATAACGTTTGCAGATGTCTACGTATCGTAGCAATAGAGTTCTAATGCTTCTTAAAACGCGATATCACATCACATTTCTATGTTTCATGATAAGATATAATATTCATTGCGAAGTTTCATGTATTCCTCGTATTCACTTCAAATGAATGTAAATGCGACACTTCCTTGCTAGGAAATAGAGTTTGCAGATGTCTACGTATCGTAGCAAGCGTGTTATAATGCTTCTTAAAACGAGATATCGCATCTCATTTCTATGTTTCGTGACAACATATAATATTCATTGCGAAGTGTTATGTATACCTCGCATATACTTCAAAAGAATGTTAATGCGACACTTCCTTGCCAGGAAATAGCGTTTGCAGATTTCTGCGTATCGTAGCATTATATTTCTATTGCATCTCAAAACGCGATATCGCATCTCATATCTATGTTTCACGATAAGATATAATATTCATTGCGTAGTGTTATGTATACCTCGCATACACTTCAAATGATGTAAATGCGACAGTTCCTTGCTAGGAAGTAGCGATTGCAGATGTCTACGTATCGAAGCAATAGCGTTCTAATGCTTCTTGTACCGGGATATCGCATCTCATTTCTATGTTTCATGATAAGATATAATATATAATTGCGAAGTGTCATGTATACCTCGCATTCACTTCAAAAGAATGTAAATGCGACACTTCCTTGCTAGGAAATAGCGTTTGCAGACATCTACGTATCGAAGCAATAGAGTTCTAATGTTTCTTGAAACGGAATATCGCATCTCATTTCTATGCTTCACGATAAGAAATAATATTCATTGCGAAGTTTCATGTATTCCTCGTATTCACTTCAAATGAATGTAAATGCGACACTTCCTTGCTAGGAAATAGAGTTTGCAGATGTCTACGTATCGTAGCAAGCGTGTTATAATGCTTCTTAAAACGAGATATCGCATCTCATTTCTATGTTTCGTGACAACATATAATATTCATTGCGAAGTGTTATGTATACCTCGCATACACTTCAAAAGAATGTTAATGCGACACTTCCTTGCTAGGAAATAGCGTTTGCAGATTTCTGCGTATCGTAGCATTATATTTCTATTGCATCTCAAAACGCGATATCGCATCTCATATCTATGTTTCACGATAAGATATAATATTCATTGCGTAGTGTTATGTATACCTCGCATACACTTCAAATGAATGTAAATGCGACAGTTCCTTGCTAGGAAGTAGCGATTGCAGATGTCTACGTATCGAAGCAATAGCGTTCTAATGCTTCTTGTACCGGGATATCGCATCTCATTTCTATGTTTCGTGACAACATATAATATTCATTGCGAAGTGTTATGTATACCTCGCATACACTTCAAAAGAATGTTAATGCGACACTTCCTTGCTAGGAAATAGCGTTTGCAGATTTCTGCGTATCGTAGCATTATATTTCTATTGCATCTCAAAACGCGATATCGCATCTCATTTCTATGTTTCATGATAAGATATAATATTTATTGCGAAGTGTCACGTATACATCGCATACACTTCAAATGAATGTAAATGCGACACTTCCTTGCTAGCAAATAACGTTTGCAGATGTCTACGTATCGTAGCAATAGAGTTCTAATGCTTCTTAAAACGCGATATCATATCACATTTCTATGTTTCATGATAAGTAATAATATTCATTGCGAAGTTTCATGTATTCCTCGTATTCACTTCAAATGAATGTAAATGCGATACTTCCTTGCTAGGAAATAGAGTTTGCAGATGTCTACGTATCGTAGCAAGCGTGTTATAATGCTTCTTAAAACGAGATATCGCATCTCATTTCTTTGTTTCATGACAACATATAATATTCATTGCAAAGTGTTATGTATACCTCGCATACACTTCAAATGAATGTAAATGCGACACGTCCTTGCTAGGAAATAGAGTTTGCAGATGTCTACGTATCGTAGCAAGCGTGTTATAATGCTTCATAAAACGAGATATCGCATCTCATTTCTATGTTTCATGACAACATATAATATTCATTGCGAAGTGTTATGTATACCTCGCATACACTTCAAATGAATGTAAATGCGACACTTCCTTGCTAGGAAATAGAGTTTGCAGATGTCTACGTATCGTAGCAAGCGTGTTATAATGCTTCTTAAAGCAAGATATCGCATCTCATTTCTATGTTTCGTGACAACATATAATATTAATTGCGAAGTGTTATGTATACCTCGCATACACTTCAAAAGAATGTTAATGCGACACTTCCTTGCTAGGAAATAGCGTTTGCAGATTTCTGCGTATCGTAGCATTATATTTCTATTGCATCTCAAAACGCGATATCGCATCTCATATCTATGTTTCACGATAAGATATAATATTCATTGCGTAGTGTTATGTATACCTCGCATACACTTCAAATGAATGTAAATGCGACAGTTCCTTGCTAGGAAGTAGCGATTGCAGATGTCTACGTATCGAAGCAATAGCGTTCTAATGCTTCTTGTACCGGGATATCGCATCTCATTTCTATGTTTCGTGACAACATATAATATTCATTGCGAAGTGTTATGTATACCTCGCATACACTTCAAAAGAATGTTAATGCGACACTTCCTTGCTAGGAAATAGCGTTTGCAGATTTCTGCGTATCGTAGCATTATATTTCTATTGCATCTCAAAACGCGATATCGCATCTCATTTCTATGTTTCATGATAAGATATAATATTTATTGCGAAGTGTCACGTATACATCGCATACACTTCAAATGAATGTAAATGCGACACTTCCTTGCTAGCAAATAACGTTTGCAGATGTCTACGTATCGTAGCAATAGAGTTCTAATGCTTCTTAAAACGCGATATCATATCACATTTCTATGTTTCATGATAAGTAATAATATTCATTGCGAAGTTCCATGTATTCCTCGTATTCACTTCAAATGAATGTAAATGCGATACTTCCTTGCTAGGAAATAGAGTTTGCAGATGTCTACGTATAGTAGCAAGCGTGTTATAATGCTTCTTAAAACGAGATATCGCATCTCATTTCTATGTTTCATGACAACACATAATATTCATTGCAAAGTGTTATGTATACCTCGCATACACTTCAAATGAATGTAAATGCGACACTTCCTTGCTAGGAAATAGAGTTTGGAGATGTCTACGTATCGTAGCAATAGAGTTGTAATGCTTCTTGAAATGGGATATCGCATCTCATATCTATGTTTCATGATAAGATATAGTATTAATTGCGAAGTGTCATGTATACCTTGTATTCACTTCAGAAGAATGTAAATGCGACACTCCCTTGCTAGCAAATAACGTTTGCAGATGTCTACGTATCGTAGCAATAGAGTTCTAATGCTTCTTAAAACGCGATATCACATCACATTTCTATGTTTCATGATAAGATATAATATTCATTGCGAAGTTTCATGTATTCCTCGTATTCACTTCAAATGAATGTAAATGCGACACTTCCTTGCTAGGAAATAGAGTTTGCAGATGTCTACGTATCGTAGCAAGCGTGTTATAATGCTTCTTAAAGCAAGATATCGCATCTCATTTCTATGTTTCGTGACAACATATAATATTCATTGCGAAGTGTTATGTATACCTCGCATACACTTCAAAAGAATGTTAATGCGACACTTCCTTGCTAGGAAATAGCGTTTGCAGATTTCTGCGTATCGTAGCATTATATTTCAATTGCATCTCAAAACGCGATATCGCATCTCATTTCTATGTTTCATGATAAGATATAATATTTATTGCGAAGTGTCACGTATACATCGCATACACTTCAAATGAATGTAAATGCGACACTTCCTTGCTAGCAAATAACGTTTGCAGATGTCTACGTATCGTAGCAATAGAGTTCTAATGCTTCTTAAAACGCGATATCATATCACATTTCTATGTTTCATGATAAGTAATAATATTCATTGCAAAGTGTTATGTATACCTCGCATACACTTCAAATGAATGTAAATGCGACACTTCCTTGCTAGGAAATAGAGTTTGCAGATGTCTACGTATCGTAGCAAGCGTGTTATAATGCTTCATAAAACGAGATATCGCATCTCATTTCTATGTTTCATGACAACATATAATATTCATTGCGAAGTGTTATCTATACCTCGCATACACTTCAAATGAATGTAAATGCGACACTTCCTTGCTAGGAAATAGAGTTTGCAGATGTCTACGTATCGTAGCAAGCGTGTTATAATGCTTCTTAAAGCAAGATATCGCATCTCATTTCTATGTTTCGTGACAACATATAATATTCATTGCGAAGTGTTATGTATACCTCGCATACACTTCAAAAGAATGTTAATGCGACACTTCCTTGCTAGGAAATAGCGTTTGCAGATTTCTGCGTATCGTAGCATTGTATTTCTATTGCATCTCAAAACGCGATATCGCATCTCATATCTATGTTTCACGATAAGATATAATATTCATTGCGTAGTGTTATGTATACCTCGCATACACTTCAAATGAATGTAAATGCGACAGTTCCTTGCTAGGAAGTAGCGATTGCAGATGTCTACGTATCGAAGCAATAGCGTTCTAATGCTTCTTGTACCGGGATATCGCATCTCATTTCTATGTTTCATGATAAGATATAATATATAATTGCGAAGTGTCATGTATTCCTCGTATTCACTTCAAATGAATGTAAATGCGACACTTCCTTGCTAGGAAATAGAGTTTGCAGATGTCTACGTATCGTAGTATGCGTGTTATAATGCTCCTTAAAACGAGAAATCGCATCTCATTTCTATGTTTCGTGACAACATATAATATTCATTGCGAAGTGTTACGTATACCTCGCATACACTTCAAAAGAATGTTAATGCGACACTTCCTTGCTAGGAAATAGCGTTTGCAGATTTCTGCGTATCGTAGCATTATATTTCTATTGCATCTCAAAACGCGATATCGCATGTCATTTCTATGTTTCATGATAAGATATAATATTTATTGCGAAGTGTCACGTATACATCGCATACACTTCAAATGAATGTAAATGCGACACTTCCTTGCTAGCAAATAACGTTTGCAGATGTCTACGTATCGTAGCAATAGAGTTCTAATGCTTCTTAAAACGCGATATCATATCACATTTCTATGTTTCATGATAAGTAATAATATTCATTGCGAAGTTCCATGTATTCCTCGTATTCACTTCAAATGAATGTAAATGCGATACTTCCTTGCTAGGAAATAGAGTTTGCAGATGTCTACGTATAGTAGCAAGCGTGTTATAATGCTTCTTAAAACGAGATATCGCATCTCATTTCTATGTTTCATGACAACACATAATATTCATTGCAAAGTGTTATGTATACCTCGCATACACTTCAAATGAATGTAAATGCGACACTTCCTTGCTAGGAAATAGAGTTTGGAGATGTCTACGTATCGTAGCAATAGAGTTGTAATGCTTCTTGAAATGGGATATCGCATCTCATATCTATGTTTCATGATAAGATATAGTATTAATTGCGAAGTGTCATGTATACCTTGTATTCACTTCAGAAGAATGTAAATGCGACACTCCCTTGCTAGCAAATAACGTTTGCAGATGTCTACGTATCGTAGCAATAGAGTTCTAATGCTTCTTAAAACGCGATATCACATCACATTTCTATGTTTCATGATAAGATATAATATTCATTGCGAAGTTTCATGTATTCCTCGTATTCACTTCAAATGAATGTAAATGCGACACTTCCTTGCTAGGAAATAGAGTTTGCAGATGTCTACGTATCGTAGCAAGCGTGTTATAATGCTTCTTAAAACGAGATATCGCATCTCATTTCTATGTTTCGTGACAACATATAATATTCATTGCGAAGTGTTATGTATACCTCGCATATACTTCAAAAGAATGTTAATGCGACACTTCCTTGCCAGGAAATAGCGTTTGCAGATTTCTGCGTATCGTAGCATTATATTTCTATTGCATCTCAAAACGCGATATCGCATCTCATATCTATGTTTCACGATAAGATATAATATTCATTGCGTAGTGTTATGTATACCTCGCATACACTTCAAATGATGTAAATGCGACAGTTCCTTGCTAGGAAGTAGCGATTGCAGATGTCTACGTATCGAAGCAATAGCGTTCTAATGCTTCTTGTACCGGGATATCGCATCTCATTTCTATGTTTCATGATAAGATATAATATATAATTGCGAAGTGTCATGTATACCTCGCATTCACTTCAAAAGAATGTAAATGCGACACTTCCTTGCTAGGAAATAGCGTTTGCAGACATCTACGTATCGAAGCAATAGAGTTCTAATGTTTCTTGAAACGGAATATCGCATCTCATTTCTATGCTTCACGATAAGAAATAATATTCATTGCGAAGTTTCATGTATTCCTCGTATTCACTTCAAATGAATGTAAATGCGACACTTCCTTGCTAGGAAATAGAGTTTGCAGATGTCTACGTATCGTAGCAAGCGTGTTATAATGCTTCTTAAAACGAGATATCGCATCTCATTTCTATGTTTCGTGACAACATATAATACTCATTGCGAAGTGTTATGTATACCTCGCATACACTTCAAAAGAATGTTAATGCGACACTTCCTTGCCAGGAAATAGCGTTTGCAGATTTCTGCGTATCGTAGCATTATATTTCTATTGCATCTCAAAACGCGATATCGCATCTCATATCTATGTTTCACGATAAGATATAATATTCATTGCGTAGTGTTATGTATACCTCGCATACACTTCAAATGATGTAAATGCGACAGTTCCTTGCTAGGAAGTAGCGATTGCAGATGTCTACGTATCGAAGCAATAGCGTTCTAATGCTTCTTGTACCGGGATATCGCATCTCATTTCTATGTTTCATGATAAGATATAATATATAATTGCGAAGTGTCATGTATGCCTCGCATTCACTTCAAAAGAATGTAAATGCGACACTTCCTTGCTAGGAAATAGCGTTTGCAGACATCTACGTATCGAAGCAATAGAGTTCTAATGTTTCTTGAAACGGAATATCGCATCTCATTTCTATGCTTCACGATAAGAAATAATATTCATTGCGAAGTTTCATGTATTCCTCGCATTCACTTCAAATGAATGTAAATGCGACACTTCCTTGCTAGGAAATAGAGTTTGCAGATGTCTACGTATCGTAGCAAGCGTGTTATAATGCTTCTTAAATCGAGATATCGCATCTCATTTCTATGTTTCATGACAACATATAATATTCATTGCAAAGTGTTATGTATACCTCGCATACACTTCAAATGAATGTAAATGCGACACTTCCTTGCTAGGAAATAGAGTTTGCAGATGTCTACGTATCGTAGCAAGCGTGTTATAATGCTTCATAAAAAGAGATATTGCATCTCATTTCTATGTTTCATGACAACATATAATATTCATTGCGAAGTGTTATGTATACCTCGCATACACTTCAAATGAATGTAAATGCGACACTTCCTTGCTAGGAAATAGAGTTTGCAGATGTCTACGTATCGTAGCAAGCGTGTTATAATGCTTCTTAAAGCAAGATATCGCATCTCATTTCTATGTTTCGTGACAACATATAATATTCATTGCGAAGTGTTATGTATACCTCGCATACACTTCAAAAGAATGTTAATGCGACACTTCCTTGCTAGGAAATAGCGTTTGCAGATTTCTGCGTATCGTAGCATTATATTTCTATTGCATCTCAAAACGCGATATCGCATCTCATATCTATGTTTCACGATAAGATATAATATTCATTGCGTAGTGTTATGTATACCTCGCATACACTTCAAATGAATGTAAATGCGACAGTTCCTTGCTAGGAAGTAGCGATTGCAGATGTCTACGTATCGAAGCAATAGCGTTCTAATGCTTCTTGTACCGGGATATCGCATCTCATTTCTATGTTTCGTGACAACATATAATATTCATTGCGAAGTGTTATGTATACCTCGCATACACTTCAAAAGAATGTTAATGCGACACTTCCTTGCTAGGAAATAGCGTTTGCAGATTTCTGCGTATCGTAGCATTATATTTCTATTGCATCTCAAAACGCGATATCGCATCTCATTTCTATGTTTCATGATAAGATATAATATTTATTGCGAAGTGTCACGTATACATCGCATACACTTCAAATGAATGTAAATGCGACACTTCCTTGCTAGCAAATAACGTTTGCAGATGTCTACGTATCGTAGCAATAGAGTTCTAATGCTTCTTAAAACGCGATATCATATCACATTTCTATGTTTCATGATAAGTAATAATATTCATTGCGAAGTTTCATGTATTCCTCGTATTCACTTCAAATGAATGTAAATGCGATACTTCCTTGCTAGGAAATAGAGTTTGCAGATGTCTACGTATCGTAGCAAGCGTGTTATAATGCTTCTTAAAACGAGATATCGCATCTCATTTCTATGTTTCATGACAACATATAATATTCATTGCAAAGTGTTATGTATACCTCGCATACACTTCAAATGAATGTAAATGCGACACTTCCTTGCTAGGAAATAGAGTTTGCAGATGTCTACGTATCGTAGCAAGCGTGTTATAATGCTTCATAAAACGAGATATCGCATCTCATTTCTATGTTTCATGACAACATATAATATTCATTGCGAAGTGTTATGTATACCTCGCATACACTTCAAATGAATGTAAATGCGACACTTCCTTGCTAGGAAATAGAGTTTGCAGATGTCTACGTATCGTAGCAAGCGTGTTATAATGCTTCTTAAAGCAAGATATCGCATCTCATTTCTATGTTTCGTGACAACATATAATTTTAATTGCGAAGTGTTATGTATACCTCGCATACACTTCAAAAGAATGTTAATGCGACACTTCCTTGCTAGGAAATAGCGTTTGCAGATTTCTGCGTATCGTAGCATTATATTTCTATTGCATCTCAAAACGCGATATCGCATCTCATATCTATGTTTCACGATAAGATATAATATTCATTGCGTAGTGTTATGTATACCTCGCATACACTTCAAATGAATGTAAATGCGACAGTTCCTTGCTAGGAAGTAGCGATTGCAGATGTCTACGTATCGAAGCAATAGCGTTCTAATGCTTCTTGTACCGGGATATCGCATCTCATTTCTATGTTTCGTGACAACATATAATATTCATTGCGAAGTGTTATGTATACCTCGCATACACTTCAAAAGAATGTTAATGCGACACTTCCTTGCTAGGAAATAGCGTTTGCAGATTTCTGCGTATCGTAGCATTATATTTCTATTGCATCTCAAAACGCGATATCGCATCTCATTTCTATGTTTCATGATAAGATATAATATTTATTGCGAAGTGTCACGTATACATCGCATACACTTCAAATGAATGTAAATGCGACACTTCCTTGCTAGCAAATAACGTTTGCAGATGTCTACGTATCGTAGCAATAGAGTTCTAATGCTTCTTAAAACGCGATATCATATCACATTTCTATGTTTCATGATAAGTAATAATATTCATTGCGAAGTTTCATGTATTCCTCGTATTCACTTCAAATGAATGTAAATGCGATACTTCCTTGCTAGGAAATAGAGTTTGCAGATGTCTACGTATAGTAGCAAGCGTGTTATAATGCTTCTTAAAACGAGATATCGCATCTCATTTCTATGTTTCATGACAACACATAATATTCATTGCAAAGTGTTATGTATACCTCGCATACACTTCAAATGAATGTAAATGCGACACTTCCTTGCTAGGAAATAGAGTTTGGAGATGTCTACGTATCGTAGCAATAGAGTTGTAATGCTTCTTGAAATGGGATATCGCATCTCATATCTATGTTTCATGATAAGATATAGTATTAATTGCGAAGTGTCATGTATACCTTGTATTCACTTCAGAAGAATGTAAATGCGACACTCCCTTGCTAGCAAATAACGTTTGCAGATGTCTACGTATCGTAGCAATAGAGTTCTAATGCTTCTTAAAACGCGATATCACATCACATTTCTATGTTTCATGATAAGATATAATATTCATTGCGAAGTTTCATGTATTCCTCGTATTCACTTCAAATGAATGTAAATGCGACACTTCCTTGCTAGGAAATAGAGTTTGCAGATGTCTACGTATCGTAGCAAGCGTGTTATAATGCTTCTTAAAGCAAGATATCGCATCTCATTTCTATGTTTCGTGACAACATATAATATTCATTGCGAAGTGTTATGTATACCTCGCATACACTTCAAAAGAATGTTAATGCGACACTTCCTTGCTAGGAAATAGCGTTTGCAGATTTCTGCGTATCGTAGCATTATATTTCAATTGCATCTCAAAACGCGATATCGCATCTCATTTCTATGTTTCATGCTAAGATATAATATTTATTGCGAAGTGTCACGTATACATCGCATACACTTCAAATGAATGTAAATGCGACACTTCCTTGCTAGCAAATAACGTTTGCAGATGTCTACGTATCGTAGCAATAGAGTTCTAATGCTTCTTAAAACGCGATATCATATCACATTTCTATGTTTCATGATAAGTAATAATATTCATTGCGAAGTTTCATGTATTCCTCGTATTCACTTCAAATGAATGTAAATGCGATACTTCCTTGCTAGGAAATAGAGTTTGCAGATGTCTACGTATCGTAGCAAGCGTGTTATAATGCTTCTTAAAACGAGATATCGCATCTCATTTCTATGTTTCATGACAACATATAATATTCATTGCAAAGTGTTATGTATACCTCGCATACACTTCAAGTGAATGTAAATGCGACACTTCCTTGCTAGGAAATAGAGTTTGCAGATGTCTACGTATCGTAGCAAGCGTGTTATAATGCTTCATAAAACGAGATATCGCATCTCATTTCTATGTTTCATGACAACATATAATATTCATTGCGAAGTGTTATGTATACCTCGCATACACTTCAAATGAATGTAAGTGCGACACTTCCTTGCTAGGAAATAGAGTTTGCAGATGTCTACGTATCGTAGCATGAGAGTTCTAATCATTCTTAGAACGCGATATCGCATCTCATTTCTATGAATCATGATAAGATATAATATTCATTGCGGAGTGTTATGTATACCTCGCCTACACTTCCTAAGAATGTAGATGCGACACTTCGTTACTAGGAAATAGCGATGGCAGATGTCTACGTATCGAAGCAGCAGAGTTCTAAAGCTTCTTAAAAAGAGATATCGATTCCCATTTCTTTGTCTCGTTATAAGCTATAATATTCATTGTGGAGTGCTATGCATACCTCGCATTCCCTTCAAAAGAATGTAAATGCGACACTTCCTTGCTAGGAAATAGCGTTTGCAGATGTCTACGTATCGTAGCAATAGTGTTCTAATGCTTCTTACAACTCCATATCGCATCAGATTTCTATGTTTCATGATAAGATATAATATTCATTGCGAAGTGTCTTGTATACCTCGTATTCACTTCCAACGAATGTAAATGCGACATTTCCATCCTAGGAAATAACGTTTGCAGATATCTACGTATCGTGGCAATAGAGTTATAATGCTTTTTAAAACACGATATCGCATCTCATTTCTATGTTTCATGATAAGACAAAATATTCGTTGCGAAGTGTCATGTATACCACGATTTCACTTCAAAAGGATGTAAATGCGACTCCTCCTTGCTAGAAGATAGCGTTTCCAGATATCTACGTATCGCAGCAATAGATTTCTAATGCTTCTTGGAACGCCATATCGCATCTCATTTCTATGTTTCATAATAAGATATAATATTCATTGCGAAGTGTCACGTATACCTCGTATTCACTTCAAAAGAATGTAAATGCGACACTTGCTTGCTAGGAAAAAGCGTTTGCAGATGTCTACGTATCGAACCAATATACTTATAATGCGCCTTAAATCGTCATATCACATCTCATTTCAATGTTTCATGATAAGATATAATATTCATTGCGAAGTGTCTAGTATACCTCGCATACACTTCAACTGAATAATGTGTCGCAAAAGCGACACTTCCTTGCTAGGAAATAGCGTTGGCAGATGTCTACGTATCGAAGCAATAGATTTCTAATGCTGCTTATATCGCGATATCGCATCTCATTTCTATGTTTCATGATAAGATATAATATTCATTGTGCAGTGTTGTCTATACCTCGTATTCACTTCAAAAGAATTATAATGCGTCACTTCCTTGCTAGGAAATAGCGTTTGCAGATGTCTACGTATCGAACCAATAGAATTATAATGCTTCTTAAACCGTCATATCGCATCTCATTTCTATGTTTCATGATAAGATATAATATTCATTGTGGAGTGTTATGTATACCTTGCATTCCCTTCAAAGGAATGTAAATGCGACACTTCCTTGCTAGGAAATAGAGTTTGGAGATGTCTACGTATCGTAGCAATAGAGTTGTAATGCTTCTTGAAATGGGATATCGCATCTCATATCTATGTTTCATGATAAGATATAGTATTAATTGCGAAGTGTCATGTATACCTTGCATACACTTCAAATGAATGTAAAGGCGACACTTCCTTGCTAGGAAATAGCGTTGGCAGATGTCTACGTATCGAAGCAACAGGGTTCTAATGTTTATAAAACGAGATATCGCACTTCATTTCTGTTTTAGGATAAGATATAATATTCATTGCGGAGTGTCATGTATACATCGTATTCACTTCAAATGAGTGTAAATGCGACAGTTCCTTGCTAGGAATTAGCGTTTGCAGATGTCTACGTATCGAAGCAATAGAGTACTAATGCTTCTTAAAACGCGATATCGCATCTCATTTCTATGTTTCATGATAAGATATAATATTCATCGCGAAGTGCCACTTATACCTCGCATGCGCTTCAAATGAATGTAAATGCGACACTTCACTGCTAGGAAATAGCGTTTGCAGATGTCTCCGTATCGAAACAATAGAGTTCTAATGCTTCTTAAATCGCGATATCGCATTTCATCTCTATGTTTCGTGATAAGGTAGAATATTCATTGTGGAGTGTTATGTATACCCCGTATTCACTTCAAATGATTGTAAATGCGACACTTCGTTGCTAGGAAATAGCGTTTGAAGGTGTCTATATATCGAAGCAATAGAGTTCTAATGCTTCTTAAAACGCAATATCGCATTTCATTTCTATGTTTCATGATAAGATATAATATTCATTGCGAAGTGACATCTATACGTCACATACACTTCAAATGAGTGTAAATGCCACTCTTCCTTGCTAGGATTTAGCGATTGCAGATGTCTACGTATGGACGCAACAGAGTTCTAATGCTTCTTAAAACGAGATATTGCATCTCACTCCTATGTTTTATGATAAGATATAATATTCATTGCGGAATGTCATGTATATCTCGTTTTCACTTCAAACGAATGTAAATGCGACATTTCATTGCTAGGAAATAGCGTTTGCAGATGTCTACGTGTCGAAGCAATTGTGTTCTAATGCCTCTTAAAACGCGATATCGCAACTCATTTCTATGTTTCATGATAAGGTATAATATTCATTGCCAAATGTCATGTATACCTCGCATACACTTCAAACGAATGTAAATGCGACACTTCCTGCCTAGGAAATAGCGTTGGCAGATGTCTACGTATCGAACCAATAGAGTTCTAATGCTTCTTATATCGCCATATCGCATCACATTTCTATGTTTCATGATAAAATATAATATTCATTGTAGAGTGTTATGTATACCTCCTATTCACGTCAAAGGAATGTAAGTGCGACACTTCCTTGCTAGGAAATAACATCTGCAGATATCTACGTATCGTAGCAATAAATTTCTAATGCCGCTTAAAACGCGATATCGCATCTCATTTCTATGTATCATGATAAGATATAATATTCATTGTGCAGTGAAAGGTATATCTCGCATACACTTCAAATGAATGTAACTTTGACACTTCCTTGCTAGGATATAGCGATGGCAGATGTCTACGTATCGAAGCAACAGAGTTATAATGCTTCTTAAAACGAGTTATCGCATCGCATTTCTATCTTTTACGATAAGATATAATATTCATTGCGAGGTGTCATGTATACCTCGCATACACCTCAAACGAATGTAAATGCGACACTTCCTTCCTAGGGAATAGCGTTGGCTGGTGTTTACGTATCGAAGCAATAGCGTTCTAGTGCTTCTTAAATCGCGATATCGCATCTCATTTCTATGTTTCACGATAAGATAACATATTAGTTGCGAAGTGTTATGTATTCCTCGTCTACAATTCAAATGAATGTAAATTCGACACTTCCTTGCTAGGAAATAGCGTTTGCAGATGTCCACGTATCGTAGCAATAGAGTTCTGGTGCGTCTTAAATCGCGATATCGCATCTCATTTCTATGTTTCACGATAAGGTATAATATTCATTGTGGTGTGTTATGTATACCTCGTACTCACTTTAAAAGAATGTAAATGCGACACTTCCTTCCGATTAAATAGCGTTTGCAAATGTCTACGTAACGTAGCAATAGATTTCTAATGCTTTTTAAATCGCGATATCGCATCTCATTTCTATGTTTCATGATAAGATATAATATTCATTACGAAGTGTCGCATACACCTCGCATACATTTCAAATGAATGTAAATGCTACACTTCCTTGCTAGGAAATAGCGTTTGCAGATATCTACGTATCGAAGCAATAGGGTTCTAATGCTTCTTAAATCGCGATACCGCATCTCATTTCTATGTTTCATGATAAGACATAATGTTAATTGCGAAGTGTCACGTATACCTCGCACACGCTACAAATGAATGTAAATTGCGACACTTCGTTGCTAGGAAATTACGTTTGCAGGTCTACGTATCGAGGCAACTGAGTTCTCATGCTTCTTAAAACGCGATGTCGAATCACATTTCTATGTTTCATGATAAGATATAATATTCATTGCGAAGTGTCACGTATAGCTCGTATTCACTTGAAAACAATGTAAATGCGACGCTTCCTTGCTAGGATATAGCGATGGCAGATGTCTACGTATCGAAGCAACAGAGTTCTATTGCTTCTTATAACGAGATATCGCATCACATTTCTATGTTTTACGATAAGATATAATATTCATTGCGAAGTGTTACGTATTCCTCGCATACACTTCAAATGAATGTAGATGCAACACTATCTTGATAGGAAAAAGCGTTGGCAGATGTCTACGTATCGTAGCAAAAGAGTTCTAATGCTTCTCAACACCCGATATCGCATTTCATTTCTATGTTTCATGATAAGATATAATATTCACTGCCAAATGTCATGTATACCTCGCAAACACTTCAAACGAATGTAAATGCGACACTTCCTGCCTAGGAAATAGCGTTGGCAGGTGTCTACGTATCGAACCAGTAGAGTTCTAATGCTTCTTATATCGCCATATCGCATCGCATTTCTATGTTTCATGATAATATATAATATTCATTGTAGAGTGTTATGTATACCTCCTATTCACGTCAAAGGAATGTAAATGCGACACTTCCTTGCTAGGAAATAACATCTGCAGGTATCTACGTATCGTAGCAATAGAGTTCTAATGCCGCTTAAAACGCGATATCGCATCTCATTTCTATGTATCATGATAAGATATAATATTCATTGTGCAGTGAAAGGTATATCTCGCATACACTTCAAATGAATGTACCGGCGACACTTCCTTGCTAGGATATAGCGATGGCAGATGTCTACGTATCGAAGCAACAGAGTTATAATGCTTCTTAAAACGAGATATCGCATCGCATTTCTATCTTTTACGATAAGATATAATATTCTTTGCGGAGTGTCATGTATGTCTCGTATTACTTTCAAAAGATTGTAAATGCTACACTTCCTTGCTAGAAAATAGCGTCTGCAGATGTCTACGTGTCGAAGCAATAGTGTTCTAATGCTTCTTAAAACGCGATATCGCAACTCATTTCTATGTTTCATGATAAGATATAATATTCATTGCGAAGTGTCATGTATACCTCGCATACACTTCAAATGAATGTAAATGCGACACTTCCTTCCTAGGAAATAGCGTTGGCAGAAGTCTACGTATCGAACCGATAGAGTTCTAATGCTTCTTATATCGCCATATCGCATTGCATTTCTATGTTTCATGATAATATATAATATTCATTGTGGAGTGTTATGTATACCTCGCATTCACTTCAAATGATTGTAAATGCGACACTTCCTTGTTAGGATGTAGCGATGGCAAATGTCTACGTATCGAAGCAACAGAGTTAAAATGCTTCTTAAAACGAGATATCGCATCTCACTTCTATCTTTTACGATAAGATATAATATTCTTCGCGGAGTGTCATGTATGTCTCGTATTACTTTCAAAAGATTGTAAATGCGACACTTCCTTGCTAGGAAATAGCGTTTGCAGATTTCTACGTGTCGAAGCAATAGTGTTCTAATGCTTCTTAAAACGCGATATTGCAACTCATTTCTATGTTTCATGATAAGATATAATATTCATTGCGAGGTGTCATGTATACCTCGCATACACCTCACACGAATGTAAATGCGACACATCCTTGCTAGGAAATAGCGTTTGCAGATGTCTGCGTACCGAAGCAATAGAGTTCTAATGCTTCTTGAAACGGGATATCGCATCTCATTTCTATGTTTCATGATAAGATATAATATTAATTGCGAAGTGTCATGTATACCTTGTATTCACTTCAGAAGAATGTAAATGTGACAGTTCCTTGCTAGGAAATAGCGTCTGCAGATATCGACGTATCATGGCAATAGAGTTCTAATGCTCCTTAAAACGCGATATCGCATCTCATTTCTATGTTTCATGATAAGATACAATATTCATTGCGAAGTGCTATGTATTCCTCGTCTACAATTCAAATGAATGTTAATGGGACACTTCCTTGCTAGGAAATAGCGTTTGCAGATTTCTACGCATCGAAGCAATAGAGTTCTAATGCTTCGTGAAACGGGATATCGCATCCCATTTCTATGTTTCATGATAAGATACAATATTAATTGCGAAGTGTCATGTATACCTTGTATTCACTTCAGAAGAATGTAAATGCGACACTCCCTTGCTAGCAAATAACGTTTGCAGATGTCTACGTATCGTAGCAATAGAGTTCTAATGCTTCTTAAAACGCGATATCACATCACATTTCTATGTTTCATGATAAGATATAATATTCATTGCGAAGTGTCATGTATACCTCGCATACACTTCAAATGAATGTAAATGCGACACTTCCTTCCTAGGAAATAGCGTTGGCAGAAGTCTACGTATCGAACCGATAGGGTTCTAATGCTTCTTATATCGCCATATCGCATTGCATTTCTATGTTTCATGATAATATATAATATTCATTGTGGAGTGTTATGTATACCTCGCATTCACTTCAAATGATTGTAAATGCGACACTTCCTTGCTAGGATGTAGCGATGGCAAATGTCTACGTATCGAAGCAACAGAGTTCTATTTCTTCTTATAACGAGATATCGCATCACATTTCTATGTTTTACGATAAGATATAATATTCATTGCGAAGTGGTACGTATTCCTCGCATACACTTCAAATGAATGTAAATGCAACACTATCTTGCTAGGAAATAGCGTTGGCAGATGTCTACGTATCGTAGCAACAGAGTTCTAATGCTTCTCAACACCCGATATCGCATTTCATTTCTATGTTTCATGATAAGATATAATAATCATTGCGAAGTGTCATGTATACCTCGCATACACTTCAAATGAATGTAAATGCAACTCTCCCTTGCTAGGATATAGCGTTTGCAGATGTCTACGTATCGAAGCAATAGAGTTCTAATGCTTCTTACATCGCGATATCGCAACTAATTTCTATGTTTCATGATAAGATATAATATACATAGTGCTCTGTTATGTATACCTCGTATTTAGTTCAAAAGAATGTAAATGCGACATTTCGTTGCTAGGAAGTAGCGTTTGCAGATGTCTACGTATCGAAGCAATAGAGTTCTAATGCTTCTTAAAACGAGATATAGCAACTCATTTCTATGTTTCATGATAAGTAATGATATTCATTAGGAAGTGTCATGTATACCTCGCATAAACTTAAAATGAATGTAAATGCGACACTTCCGTGCCAGGAAATAGCGTTTGCAGATGTCTACGTATCGAAGCAATGGAGTACTAATGCTTCTTAAAACGCGATATCGCATCTCATTTCTATGTTTCATGATAAGATATAATATTCATCGCGAAGTGCCTCTTATACCTCGCATGCGCTTCAAATGAATGTAAATGCGACACTTCATTGCTAGGAAATAGCGTTTGCAGATGTCTCCGTATCGAAGTAATAGAGTTCTAATGCTTCTTAAATCGCGATATCGCATTTCATCTCTATGTTTCGTGATAAGGTAGAATATTCATTGTGGAGTGTTATGCATACCCCGTATTCACTTCAAATGATTGTAAATGCGACACTTCCTTGCTAGGAAATAGCGTTTGAACGTGTCTATATATCGAAGCAATAGAGTTCTAATGCTTCTTAAAACGCAATATCGCATTTCATTTCTATGTTTCATGATAAGATATAATATTCATTGCGAAGTGACATGTATACGTCACATACACTTCAAATGAGTGTAAATGCCACTCTTCCTTGCTAGGATTTAGCGATTGCAGATGTCTACGTATGGACGCAACAGAGTTCTAATGCTTCTTAAAACGAGATATTGCATCTCACTCCTATGTTTTATGATAAGATATAATATTCATTGCGGAATGTCATGTATAACTCGTTTTCACTTCAAAAGAATGTAAATGCGACATTTCATTGCTAGGAAATAGCGTTTGCAGATGTCTACGTGTCGAAGCAATTGTGTTCTAATGCCTCTTAAAACGCGATATCGCAACTCATTTCTATGTTTCATGATAAGATATAATATTCATTGCCAAATGTCATGTATACCTCGCATACACTTCAAACGAATGTAAATGCGACACTTCCTGCCTAGGAAATAGCGTTGGCAGATGTCTACGTATCGAACCAATAGAGTTCTAATGCTTCTTATATCGCCATATCGCATCACATTTCTATGTTTCATGATAAAATATAATATTCATTGTAGAGTGTTATTTATACCTCCTATTCACGTCGAAGGAATGTAAGTGCGACACTTCCTTGCTAGGAAATAACATCTGCAGATATCTACGTATCGTAGCAATAAATTTCTAATGCCGCTTAAAACGCGATATCGCATCTCATTTCTATGTATCATGATAAGATATAATATTCATTGTGCAGTGAAAGGTATATCTCGCATACACTTCAAATGAATGTAACTTTGACACTTCCTTGCTAGGATATAGCGATGGCAGATGTCTACGTATCGAAGCAACAGAGTTATAATGCTTCTTAAAACGAGTTATCGCATCGCATTTCTATCTTTTACGATAAGATATAATATTCATTGCGAGGTGTCATGTATACCTCGCATACACCTCAAACGAATGTAAATGCGACACTTCCTTCCTAGGGAATAGCGTTGGCTGGTGTTTACGTATCGAAGCAATAGCGTTCTAGTGCTTCTTAAATCGCGATATCGCATCTCATTTCTATGTTTCATGATAAGATAACATATTAGTTGCGAAGTGTTATGTATTCCTCGTCTACAATTCAAATGAATGTAAATTCGACACTTCCTTGCTAGGAAATAGCGTTTGCAGATGTCCACGTATCGTAGCAATAGAGTTCTGGTGCGTCTTAAATCGCGATATCGCATCTCATTTCTATGTTTCACGATAAGGTATAATATTCATTGTGGTGTGTTATGTATACCTCGTACTCACTTTAAAAGAATGTAAATGCGACACTTCCTTCCGATTAAATAGCGTTTGCAAATGTCTACGTAACGTAGCAATAGATTCCTAATGCTTTTTAAATCGCGATATCGCATCTCATTTCTATGTTTCATGATAAGATATAATATTCATTACGAAGTGTCGCATACACCTCGCATACATTTCAAATGAATGTAAATGCTACACTTCCTTGCTAGGAAATAGCGTTTGCAGATATCTACGTATCGAAGCAATAGGGTTCTAATGCTTCTTAAATCGCGATACCGCATCTCATTTCTATGTTTCATGATAAGACATAATGTTAATTGCGAAGTGTCACGTATACCTCGCACACGCTACAAATGAATGTAAATTGCGACACTTCGTTGCTAGGAAATTACGTTTGCAGGTCTACGTATCGAGGCAACTGAGTTCTCATGCTTCTTAAAACGCGATGTCGAATCACATTTCTATGTTTCATGATAAGATATAATATTCATTGCGAAGTGTCACGTATAGCTCGTATTCACTTGAAAACAATGTAAATGCGACGCTTCCTTGCTAGGATATAGCGATGGCAGATGTCTACGTATCGAAGCAACAGAGTTCTATTGCTTCTTATAACGAGATATCGCATCACATTTCTATGTTTTACGATAAGATATAATATTCATTGCGAAGTGTTACGTATTCCTCGCATACACTTCAAATGAATGTAGATGCAACACTATCTTGCTAGGAAAAAGCGTTGGCAGATGTCTACGTATCGTAGCAAAAGAGTTCTAATGCTTCTCAACACCCGATATCGCATTTCATTTCTATGTTTCATGATAAGATATAATATTCACTGCCAAATGTCATGTATACCTCGCATACACTTCAAACGAATGTAAATGCGACACTTCCTGCCTAGGAAATAGCGTTGGCAGGTGTCTACGTATCGAACCAGTAGAGTTCTAATGCTTCTTATATCGCCATATCGCATCGCATTTCTATGTTTCATGATAATATATAATATTCATTGTAGAGTGTTATGTATACCTCCTATTCACGTCAAAGGAATGTAAATGCGACACTTCCTTGCTAGGAAATAACATCTGCAGGTATCTACGTATCGTAGCAATAGAGTTCTAATGCCGCTTAAAACGCGATATCGCATCTCATTTCTATGTATCATGATAAGATATAATATTCATTGTGCAGTGAAAGGTATATCTCGCATACACTTCAAATGAATGTACCTGCGACACTTCCTTGCTAGGATATAGCGATGGCAGATGTCTACGTATCGAAGCAACAGAGTTATAATGCTTCTTAAAACGAGATATCGCATCGCATTTCTATCTTTTACGATAAGATATAATATTCTTTGCGGAGTGTCATGTATGTCTCGTATTACTTTCAAAAGATTGTAAATGCTACACTTCCTTGCTAGAAAATAGCGTCTGCAGATGTCTACGTGTCGAAGCAATAGTGTTCTAATGCTTCTTAAAACGCGATATCGCAACTCATTTCTATGTTTCATGATAAGATATAATATTCATTGCGAAGTGTCATGTATACCTCGCATACACTTCAAATGAATGTAAATGCGACACTTCCTTCCTAGGAAATAGCGTTGGCAGAAGTCTACGTATCGAACCGATAGAGTTCTAATGCTTCTTATATCGCCATATCGCATTGCATTTCTATGTTTCATGATAATATATAATATTCATTGTGGAGTGTTATGTATACCTCGCATTCACTTCAAATGATTGTAAATGCGACACTTCCTTGTTAGGATGTAGCGATGGCAAATGTCTACGTATCGAAGCAACAGAGTTAAAATGCTTCTTAAAACGAGATATCGCATCTCACTTCTATCTTTTACGATAAGATATAATATTCTTCGCGGAGTGTCATGTATGTCTCGTATTACTTTCAAAAGATTGTAAATGCGACACTTCCTTGCTAGGAAATAGCGTTTGCAGATTTCTACGTGTCGAAGCAATAGTGTTCTAATGCTTCTTAAAACGCGATATTGCAACTCATTTCTATGTTTCATGATAAGATATAATATTCATTGCGAGGTGTCATGTATACCTCGCATACACCTCACACGAATGTAAATGCGACACATCCTTGCTAGGAAATAGCGTTTGCAGATGTCTGCGTACCGAAGCAATAGAGTTCTAATGCTTCTTGAAACGGGATATCGCATCTCATTTCTATGTTTCATGATAAGATATAATATTAATTGCGAAGTGTCATGTATACCTTGTATTCACTTCAGAAGAATGTAAATGTGACAGTTCCTTGCTAGGAAATAGCGTCTGCAGATATCGACGTATCATGGCAATAGAGTTCTAATGCTCCTTAAAACGCGATATCGCATCTCATTTCTATGTTTCATGATAAGATACAATATTCATTGCGAAGTGCTATGTATTCCTCGTCTACAATTCAAATGAATGTTAATGGGACACTTCCTTGCTAGGAAATAGCGTTTGCAGATTTCTACGCATCGAAGCAATAGAGTTCTAATGCTTCGTGAAACGCGATATAGCATCACATTTCCATGTTTCGTGATAAGACATAATATTCATTGTGGAGTGTTATGTATACCTCGTATTCGCATCAAAAGAATGTACATGCGACACTTCCATTCCAGGAAATTACGTTTCCAGATGTCTTCGTATCGAAGCAATAGAATTCTAATGCTTCTTAAAACGCGATATCGCATCACATTTCTATGTTTCGTGATAAGATATAATATTCATTGCGAAGTGCTATGTATTCCTCGTCTACAATTCAAATGAATGTTAATGGGACACTTCCTTGCTAGGAAATAGCGTTTGCAGATTTCTACGCATCGAAGCAATAGAGTTCTAATGCTTCGTGAAACGCGATATAGCATCACATTTCTATGTTTCGTGATAAGATATAATATTCATTGTGGAGTGTTATGTATACCTCGTATTCGCATCAAAAGAATGTACATGCGACACTTCCATTCCAGGAAATTACGTTTCCAGATGTCTTCGTATCGAAGAAATAGAATTCTAATGCTTCTTAAAACGCGATATCGCATCACATTTCTATGTTTCGTGATAAGATATAATATTCATTGTGAAGTGTCATGTATACCTCGTATTCACTTCAAAAGAATGTAAATGCGACACTTACTTGCTAGGAAATAGCGCTTGCAGATGTCTACGTATCGTAGCATTAGAGTTCTAAAACATCTCAAAACGCGATATCGCATCTCATTTCTATGTTTCATAATAAGATATAATATTCATTGCGAAGAGGCTTGTATACCACGCATACACTTCAAACGAATTAAAAGGCGACACTTCATTCCTAGGAAATAGCGTTGGCAGATGTCTAAGTATGGAAGCAATAGGGTTCTAATGTTTCTTAAAACGAGATATAGCACCTCATTTCTGTATTTGGATAAGATATAATGCTCATTGCGGAGTCTCATGTATACATCGTATTCTCTCCAAAAGAATGTAAATACGACACTTCCTTGCTAGGAAATAGCGTTTGCAGATATCTACGTATCATAGCAATAAGTTCTAATGCTTCTTATAACGAGATATCGCATCACATTTCTATGTTTTACGATGAGATATAATATTCATTGTGGAGTGTTATGTATACCTCGTTTTCACTTCAAAAGAATGTAAATGCGACACTTCCTTGCTAGGAAATAGCGTTTGCAGATGTCTACGAATCGTAGCATTGGAGTTTTAATGTTTCTCAAAACGCGATATCGCATCTCATTTCTATGTTTCATGATAAGATATAATATTCATTGCGAAGTGTCTTGTATACCTCGCATACACCTCAAACGAATGTAAATGCGACACTTCCTTCCTAGGAAATAGCGTTGGCTGATGTTTACGTATCGAAGCAATAGCGTTCTAGTGCTTCCTAAATCGCGATATCGCATCTCATTTCTATGTTTCATGATAAGATATCATATTAGTTGCGAAGTGTCATGTATACCACGCATACACTTCAAATCAATGTAAATGCGACACTTTCTTGCTAGGAAATAGCGTTGGCAGAAGTCTACGTATCGAACCAATAGAGTTCTAATGCTTCTTATATCGCCATATCGCATCGCATTTCTATGGCTCATAATAATATATAATATTCAATGTGGAGTGTTATGTATACCTCGCATTCACTTCAAATGATTGTAAATGCGACACTTCCTTGCTAGGATATAGCGATGGCAGATGTCCACGTATCGAAGCAACAGAGTTCTAATGCTTCTTATAACGAGATATCGCATCACATTCCTATGTTTTACGATAAGATATAATATTCATAGCGAAGTGTCACGTATACCTCGTATTCACTTCAGAAGAATGTAAATGCGACACTTCCTTGCTAGGAAATAGCGTTGCAGATGTCTACGTATCGTAGCAATAGATTTCTGATGCTACTTAAAACGCGATATCACATCACATTTCTATGTTTCATGACAAGATATAATATTCATTGCGAAGTTTCATGTACTCCTCGTATTCACTTCGAATGAATGTAAATGCGATACTTCCTTGCTAGGAAATGGCGTTTGCAGATGTCTACGTATCGAAGCAATAGAGTTCTAATGCTTCTTGAAACGGGATATCGCATCTCATTTCTATGTTTCATGATAAGATATAATATTAATTGCGAAGTGTTATGTATACTTTGTATTCACTTCAGAAGAATGTAAATGCGACAGTTCCTTGCTAGGAAATAGCGTTTGCAGATGCCTACGTATTGTAGCAATAGAGTTCTGATGCTTCTTAAAACGCGATATCACATCACATTTCTATGTTTCATGATAAGATATAATATTCATTGCGAAGTTTCATGTCTTCCTCGTATTCACTTCGAATGAATGTAAATGCGACACTTCCTTGCTAGGAAATAGCGTTTGCAGATGTCTGCGTATCGAAGCAATAGTGTTCTAATGCTTCTTGAAACGGGATATCGCATCTCATTTCTATGTTTCATGATAAGATATAATATTAATTGCGAAGTGTCATGTATACCTTGTATTCACTTCAGAAGAATGTAAATGTGACAGTTCCTTGCTAGGAAATAGCGTCTGCAGATATCGACCTATCGTAGCAATAGAGTTCTAATGCTTCTTAAAACGCGATATCGCATCTCATTTCTATGTTTCATGATAAGATACAATATTCATTGCGAAGTGCTATGTATTCCTCGTCTACAATTCAAATGAATGTTAATGGGACACTTCCTTGCTAGGAAATAGCGTTTGCAGATTTCTACGTATCGAAGCAATAGAGTTCTAATGCTTCGTGAAACGCGATATAGCATCACATTTCTATGTTTCGTGATAAGATATAATATTCATTGTGGAGTGTTATGTATACCTCGTATTCGCATCAAAAGAATGTACATGCGACACTTCCATTCCAGGAAATTACGTTTCCAGATGTCTTCGTATCGAAGCAATAGAATTCTAATGCTTCTTAAAACGCGATATCGCATCACATTTCTATGTTTCGTGATAAGATATAATATTCATTGCGAAGTGTCATGTATACCTCGATTTCTCTTCAAAAGATTGTAAATACGACACTTCCTTGCTAGGAGATAGCGTTTGCAGATGTCTACGTATCGAAGCAATATAGATCTAATGCTTTTCATAACGCGATATCGCATCCCATTTCTATGTTTCATGATAAGATATAATATTTAATGTGGAGTGTTATGTATACCTCGTATTGACTTCAAAAGAATGTAAATGCGACACTTCCTTGCTAGGATATAGCGATGGCAGACGTCTACGTATCGAAGCAGCAGAGTTATAATGCTTCTTAAAACGAGGTATGGCATCTCATTTCTATGTTTTATGATAAGATATAATGTCCATTGTGCAGTGTTACGTATACCTCGCATACACTACAAATGAATATAAATGCGACACTTCCTTGCTAGGAAGTAGCGTCTGCAGATGTCTTCGTATCGTAGCAATAGAGATCTAATGCTTCTCAAAACGCGATACCGCATCTCATTTCTATGTTTCACGATAAGATATAATATTCATTGCGTAGTGTCATGTATACCCTGTATTCAATTCAAAAGAATGTAAATGCGACACATCCTTGCTATTAAATAGATTTTGCAGATGTCTACGTATCGTAGTAATAGAGTTCCAATCCTTTTTAAATCGCGATATCGCATCTCATTTCTATGTTCCATGATAAGATATAATATTCATTGTGGATTGTTATGTGTACCTCGTATTCACTTCAAAAGTATGTAAATGCGACACTTCCATGTTAGGAATTAGCGTTTGCAGATGTCTGCGTATCGAAGCAATAGAGTTCTAAAGCTTCTTAAAACGCGATATCGCATCTCATTTCTATGTGTCATGATAAGATATAATATTCATTACGAAGTGTAATGTATTCCTCTTCTACACATCAAAAGAATGTAAATGCGACACTTCCTTGCTAGGAAATAGCGTCTGTAGATATCTACGTATCGAAGCAATAGAGTTCTAATGCTTCTTAAAACGCCATATCGCATCTCATTTCTATGATTTATGATAAGACATAATATTCATTGCGGAGTGTCATGTGTAACTCGTATTCACTTCAAAGGAACGTAAATGCGACACTTCCTTGCTAGGAAGTAGCGTTTGCAGATGTCTACGTATCGAAGCAATAGAGTACTAAAGCTTCTTAAATCGCGATATCGCATATCATTTCCATGTTTGATGATATGATATAATATTCACTGCGAAGTGTCATGTATAACTGGCACACACTTCACATGAATATAAATGCGAGACTTCTTTCTAGAGAATTACGTTACCAGATGTCTACGTATCGAAGCAATAGAGTTCTAATGCTTCTTAAATCTCGATATCGCATCTCATTTCTATGTTCCATGATAACATATAATATTCGTTGTGCAGTGTTATGTATACCCCTTATTCACCTCAAAATAATGCAAATGCGACACTTCCCTGCTAGCAAATAGCCTTTGCAGATGTCTAAATATCGATGCAATAGAGTTTTAATGCTTCTTAAAAAGAGATAACGCATCACAATTCTATGTTTCATGATAAGATTTACTATTCATTGTGGTGTGATATGTATACCTGGTATTCACTTCAAAACAATGCGAATGCGACACTTCCTTGCTAGGAAATAGCGTTTGCAGATGCCTACGTGTCGTAGCAACATAGTTGTAATGCTTGTAAAAATTCGATATCGCATCCCATTTCTATGTTTCGTGATAAGATATAATATTCATTGCGTAGTGTCATGTATATCTCGCACTCACTTCAAAAGAATGTAACTGCGGCACTTACTTGCTAGGAAATAGCGTTGCCAGATGTCCACGTATCGAAACAATAGAGTTCTAATGCTTCTTCAAACGAGATGTCGCATCTCATTTCTATGTTTCACGATAAGATATAATATTAATAGCAAAGTGTTATGCATTGCTCTTCAACACTTCAAAAGAATGTAAATGCGACACTTCCTTGCTAGGAAATAGCGTTTTCAGATGTCTACGTATCGTAGCAATAGTGTTCTAATGCTTCTTAAAGCGCGATATCTCATCTCATTTCCATGTTTCATGATAAGATATAATATTCATTGCGAAGTGTTATGTACTCCTCGTACTCACTTCAACTGAATGTAAATGCGACACTTCCTTGCTATAAAGTAGCGATTGCAGATGTCTACGTATCGAAGCAATAGATTTCTAATGCTTTTTAAATAGCCATATCGCATCTCATTTCTATGTCTCATGATAAGATATAATATTCATTGCGAGGTGTCATGTATACCTCGTATTCACTTCAAAGGAATGTAAATGCGACACTTCCATTCTAGGAAACAGTGTTTGCAGATGTCTACGTATCGTAGCAATAGAGTTCTAATGCTTCTATGACGTTAGGCGCACCGCCTTCCACCCTCTGGCGCCAACCACCATCCGCAGCATCCACAACCGGGACACCGTTCTTCCGCCAGCACCGGTATCCGGATCCTCCATACACGGGCCGCACGACGATTCGACGCCCTAAGACGAGAAAACAACGCCACGGGGACGAGGAATACCTCTCCACGTACGAATCCCAATTACCTGCGATCACACAACCATACGCTTATTTCTCATACACGCGATTCTAGATTAAGCACTGTACACAAATCATGTACATACATAATCCAACACACACCTAGATTTGAGCGAATATTTGTACAGTCATAATTTCTAAGACATAAGGATATAAGCTGCGAGGCGCGCCCGCGCGCACTCGACGCTCGCGGCTCACGCTGAACGCGAGCCGCACCCCACTCCGACCGGCTGCCCCACCGCGAGGGCCGAGCGGCCGCCCTATTACGACCGTACGCCCCACCGCGAGGTCCGAGCTTCCGCCCCACTGCGACCGTACGCCCCACTCGAAGGGCCCAGCGACGCGTGGGCCGCGCGACCCGAGGAGGTCGCGGACGCGCCACCGAGAGATCAATTCCATCGAGTCCCATCTCGGACACAGTTCTAACCTCAACTCCGAATCGAGCAATACGCTCCTCTGCTACGCGCTGTCAGCTCTCATGCAGCCGACTGTATCGCATCTCCTTTAGCGGAGTCCTTATTGTAACTTAGTTCTATTTCTATTTCAAATTATATCTTTAGTTGATAACTTAAACATAGTATAGTGTAGTAGGATAGTGACATTATAAAATATACTCTTCTTTTACCAAATCTAAGTCTCTTTATTCGATTACAAGTTCCTTAAATTCTATTCCACGTGTACGCTTGCGATTCTTATTCAATTCACACGATTCATCTGCGACAGTTCTGTACGCTGGACGGTCTTTGAGTGCTCCAATGCTCGACTGCTCTTGCTGTATTTCTATCGTATCCAGGGTATCTTGAACAAGGATCGACCTCGGTAAGCCAGAGAGCACCATCGCTTGGCCGAGCCGTACTCTGTCCTAGTGCAAGTGCCCTTGATAAATTTCGAGCCACCGAAAAGGCGTAGACGGCGCGCGGGGAGGAAAGAATATCTACGCCGCCTCATTCGTGAATACGCGAGTTGTACATCCGGACATCCATACGCCTGCAACGCCGTTTCCGTTCCTGCCAAGGAGGTATTCGCAGCCGTAAGTCCAAATCGAATCCACGATCGCCCGGTTCCAGCGCCAGTTTCCTCCAGCCGCAGCTCGCCTGCCTGGAGACTCATTCCCGTCGACGCTCCGCTGGTCCAGCAGTACGCCGCTGCTATTCCGGTCACGGATCCAAGGCGCCATAAACACCTGGAACGAGATGCGAAACAGCATAAAGAAGACAACGAAAGGTAAGTTTTAAGGCGTAATTTTGGTTAAATCGAGTTCGGACCGCCAACGTATCCGGCTCCGTCGCAATTCGCGTAGGTTTACGGGAAAGGATACGAATCGTGCCACCGGATCGAGCACAATCGCACCACGGGACGTGACACATGTATACATCGTATTCACTTCAAAAGAATGTAAATATGACAATTCCATGCTAGGAAATAGCGTTTGCAGATGTCTACGTATCGTAGCATTAGAGTTCCAATGCTTGTTAAAACGCGATATCGCATCTCACTTCTATGTTTCATGACAAGATATAATATTCATTGCGAAGTGTCATGTATACCTCGCATACACTTCAAATGAATGTAAATGAGACACTTCATTGCTAGGAATTAGCGTTTCCAGATGTCTCCGTATCGAAGCAATAGAGCTCTAATGCTTCTTAAATCGCGATATCGCATCTCATTTCTGTGTTTCATGATAAGATATAATATTCATTGCGAAGTGACATGCATACCTCGTATTCACTTCAAAAGAATGTAAATGCGACACTTCCTTGCTAGGAAGTAGCTTTTGCAAATGTCTACGTATCGATGCAATGGAGATCTAATGCTTCTCAAAACGCGATATCGCATCTTATTTCTATGTTTCATGATAAGATATGATATTAATTTCGAAGTGTCATGTATACCTCGCATACACTTAATATGAATGTAAATGCAACACTTCCTTGCTATGAAATAGCGTTTGCAGATGTCTACATATCGAAGCAATAGGGTTCTAATGCTTCTTAAAAAGAGATATCGCATCTCATTCCTATATACCATGATAAGATGTAATATTCATTGCGAAGTGTCATGTATACCTCGCATACACTTCAAATGAATGTAAATGCGGCACATACTTGCTAGGAAATAGCGATTGCAGATGTCTGCGTATCGAAGCAATAGAGTTCTAAAGCTTCTTAAAACGCGATATCGCATCTCATTTCTATGTGTCATGATAAGATATAATATCCATTACGAAGTGTTATGTATTCCTCTTCTACACATCAAAAGAATGTAAATGCGACACTTCCTTGCTAGGAAATAGCGTCTGTAGATATCTACGTATCGAATCAATAGAGTTCTAATGCTCCCTAAAACGCCATATCGCATCTCATTTCTATGATTTATGATAAGACATAATATTCATTGCGGAGTGTCATGTGTAACTCGTATTCACTTCAAAGGAACGTAAATGCGACACTTCCTTGCTAGGAAGTAGCGTTTGCAGATGTCTACGTATCGAAGCAATAGAGTACTAAAGCTTCTTAAATCGCGATATCGCATATCATTTCCATGTTTCATGATAAGATATAATATTCACTGCGAAGTGTCATGTATAACTGGCACACACTTCACATGAATGTAAATGCGACACCTCTTTCTAGAAAATTGCGTTACCAGATGTCTACGTATCGAAGCAATAGAGTTCTAATGCTTCTTAAATCTCGATATCGCATCTCGTTTCTATGTTTCGTGATAAGATATAATATTCATTGTGGAGTGTTATGTATACCTCGTATTCACTTCAAAAGAATGTACATGCGACACTTCCTTGCTAGGAAATAGTTTTTGCAGATGTCTACATATCGAAGCAATAGGGTTCTAATGCTTCTTAAAAAGAGATATCGCATCTCATTCCTATATACCATGATAAGATGTAATATTCATTGCGAAGTGTCATGTATACCTCGCATACACTTCAAATGAATGTAAATGCGGCACATACTTGCTAGGAAATAGCGATTGCAGATGTCTGCGTATCGAAGCAATAGAGTTCTAAAGCTTCTTAAAACGCGATATCGCATCTCATTTCTATGTGTCATGATAAGATATAATATCCATTACGAAGTGTTATGTATTCCTCTTCTACACATCAAAAGAATGTAAATGCGACACTTCCTTGCTAGGAAATAGCGTCTGTAGATATCTACGTATCGAATCAATAGAGTTCTAATGCTCCTTAAAACGCCATATCGCATCTCATTTCTATGATTTATGATAAGACATAATATTCATTGCGGAGTGTCATGTGTAACTCGTATTCACTTCAAAGGAACGTAAATGCGACACTTCCTTGCTAGGAAGTAGCGTTTGCAGATGTCTACGTATCGAAGCAATAGAGTACTAAAGCTTCTTAAATCGCGATATCGCATATCATTTCCATGTTTCATGATAAGATATAATATTCACTGCGAAGTGTCATGTATAACTGGCACACACTTCACATGAATGTAAATGCGACACCTCTTTCTAGAAAATTGCGTTACCAGATGTCTACGTATCGAAGCAATAGAGTTCTAATGCTTCTTAAATCTCGATATCGCATCTCGTTTCTATGTTTCGTGATAAGATATAATATTCATTGTGGAGTGTTATGTATACCTCGTATTCACTTCAAAAGAATGTACATGCGACACTTCCTTGCTAGGAAATAGTTTTTGCAGATGTCTACGTATCGTAGCATTAGAGTTCTAATGCTTCTCAAAACGCGATATAGCATCTCATTTCTATGTTTCATTATAAGATATAATTTTCATTGCGAAGTATCATGTATACCTCCCATACACTTCAAATTAATGTAAATGCGAAACGTCCTTGCTACGAAATTACGTTTCCAGATGTCTACGTATTGAAGCAATAGAGTTCCAATGCTCCTGAAATCGCGAAATCGCAACTCATTTCTATGTCTCAAGATAAGATATAATATTCATTGTGAAGTGTTATTCATACCTCGTATTCACTTCAAAAGAGTGTAAATTCGACTCTTCCTTGCCAGGAAATAGTGTTTGCAGAAGTCTACGTATCGTAGCAATAGGGTTCTAATGCTTCTTAAATCTCGATATCGCATGTCACTTCTATGTCTCATGACAAGATATAGTACTCATTGCGAAGTGTCATGTTTACCTCGCATACACTTCAAATGAATGTAAATGCGACACTTCCTTGCTAGGAAATAGCGTTGGCAGATGTCTACATATCGAAGCAATAGAGTTCTAATGCTTCTTAGAACGCGATATCGTATATCATTTCTGTGTCTCATGATAAGATATAGCATTCATTGTGCAGTGTTATATATACCTCGTATTCACTTCATATGAATGTAAATGCGACACTTCCTTGCTAGGAAATAGCGTTGGCAGATGTCTACGTATCGTAGCATTAGAGTTCTAATGCTTCTTAAAACGCGATATCGCATATCATTTCCATGTTTCATGATAAGAAATAATATTCATTGCGAAGTGTCATGTATACCTGGCACATACTTCAAATGAATGTAAATGCGACACTTCTCTCTAGTGTAACGTCCGGCGTGCCGCCTTCCACCCCCCAGCGCCGCCCACAGCATCTGGCAGCGACGCATCTACCGCCAGCCGCATCCAAATGCGTGGAAAGAGCGCCTTCATACACGGGAAAGCAGACCGAACGCCGAGCTAAGGCAGCCAGATATCCACGAGCACCCAGGAGATCGACCGTACGACCGCGCGACGATGCGCGCTATCGCCAGAGTTGGGAGACATGCAGCCTTCAGCCGCACGAACAGATCACCGAGCATCTCACCGATTCGCCTACGCCATCCTCCCATTATTCTTATTTTGATAATGTGTATTCATAAGAACGTCCTAGAATTAAGTACACGACACAACTAATGTACATACGCAAACAACACACACATAGTTCCTAATATATCTGCGAATTCTCATAGTCATAAGTTTCGATACGCCCAAGCAACCGTCCGACGCGCGCGGCTCACGCTTAACGCGAGCCGCGCCCCACTCCGACCGGCCGCCCCACTTCGCGGACCGAGCGGCCACCCCACTCCGGGGTCCAGCGACTCGCACGCCACGCGACTCGAGGAGGTCGCGGACACGCGAGCTGAAGATCAGTTCCGGTCAGTCCTTCGAACCGAGGAGTTCCAATCTCGCTCTCAATGCCTCAATCGGAGGTGTTTCTAATTCTACTTCAATTCTAGTTCAAGTCAATTCATTCCAATTCTAAACGTTAAGTCTATCTTTAACTTAGCCTTAGGGAAGTCAGTGTAAGCTTAGGTTTATATTAGAATATATTTTATTTTACCTTACATGTACAAGTTTAAATTTGATTATTATCCTCTAATTTCATTATTATCTACGAATTCTTCCACGAGCTATCGCGTGGATATCCATCATTCGAATCCAATCGCTAGTTGACCTTGGTAACCGGCTGGTTAGAGCGGACCGCCGCTTAACTTCGCCGATCCACAGCGGAAACTACGTGCGGATATAGTCGACGTTTCACCCTTCTGGACCGATAGGTTAGAGCGGACCGCCGCTTATCCGATTCGTATCCGGATTGCTGGAACTAGACGCGAATGTGTCTCAATCCGAAACGTAAAGCTCGACGTGCGGGACGGAAGAAGTACCTACGCCGACTTATGCGCGATTACTTGGGCATCGAAGCCCTTTCGTCTCTCCGTTCGAACACCACCGTTCCAGTGGCTCTTCAACAACCTGCTCCGTCGCCTTCTTCCGGCCAAGGCAAGCCGATCAGCACAGGAAACCCGCTACGTTGGAGACTCATCCCTCTTACGATCCAGCCTCGCAGCCCTTACGCAGGGACGATTCCGGAAAGCGATCCTCGACAGCAACAGTATCTCAGGAAGGGATACTAAATTAACAACGATTCAAGACAGCAAGGGTAGGATCTTTCCTATTTACCGCGATCGCGTTTTGAAAGTGTTCGTTGTCCCACGAAAGGAACCCGGAACCCGTCGCAATTAAGCGTGCCGAGTCCGTTTTCTGGCTGCGTGTCATCCGCGAATAAAACGGACATTTTCCACCCTCGCGACGTGACACTAGAAAATTACGTTACAAGATGTCTACGTATCGAAGGAATAGAGTTCTAATGCTTCTTAAATCGCGATATCACATCTCATTTCTGTGTTTCATGATAAGATATAATATTCATTGCGAAGTGACATGCATACCTCGTATTCAATTCAAAAGAATGTAAATGCGACACTTCCATGCTAGGAAGAAGCGTTTGCAAATGTCTACGTATCGATGCAATAGAGATCTAATGCTTCTCAAAACGCGATATCGCATCTTATTTCTATGTTCATGATAAGATATAATATTCATTTCGAAGTGTCATGTACACCTCGCATGCACTTAATATGAATGTAAGTGCAACACTTCCTTGCTATGAAATAGCGTTTGCAGATGTCTACATATCGAAGCAATAGGGTTCTAATGCTTCTTAAAAAGAGATATCGCATCTCATTCCTATATACCATGATAAGATGTAATATTTATTGCGAAGTGTCATGTATACCTCGCATACACTTCAAATGAATGTAAATGCGGCGCATCCTTGCTAGGAAATAGCGATTGCACATGTCTGCGTATCGAAGCAATAGAGTTCTAAAGCTTCTTAAAAGGCGATATCGCATCTCATTTCTATGTTTCATGATAAGATATAATATTCATTGTGCAGTGTTATGTATACCGAGTATTCACTTCACTAGAATGTAAATGCGACACTTCCTTGCTAGGAAATAGCGATTGTAGATGTCTACGTATCGAAGCAATAGGGACCTACTGCTTCTTGAATCGCCATATCGCATGCCATTTCTATGTTCCATGATAAGATATAATATTCATTGCGAAGTGTCTTGTATACCTCGCATACACTTCAAATGAATTTAAATACGACACTTCATTGCTAGGATATAGCGTTGGCAGATGTCAACGTATCGAAGCAATAGAGTTCTAATGCTTCTTAAACCGCCATATCGCACCTCATTTCTGTGTTTCATGATAAGTTATAATATTCATTGCGAAGTGTCATGTTTACCTCGTATTCAATCCAAAAGAATGTATTTGCGACACTTCCATGCTACGAAATAGCGTTTGCAGGTGTCTACGTATCGTAGCAATATAGTTCTAATGCTTCTTAAAACGCGATATCGCTCCTCATTTCTATGTTTCATGATAAGATATAATATTCATTGCGGAGTGTAATGTGTACCTCGTTTTCACTTCAAAAGAATGTGAATGCTACACTTCCTTACTAGGAAGTAGCGTTTGCAGATGTCTACGTACCGATGCAATAGAGTTCTAATGCTTCTTAAATCGCGATATCGCATATCATTTCTATGTTTCATGATAAGATATAACATTCATTGCGTAGTGGCATGTATACCACGCAAACACTTCAAAGGAATGTAAATGCGACACTTTCTCGCTAGGAAATAGCGTTTGCAGATGTTTAGGTATCGTAGCAATACAGGTCTAATGCTTGTTAAAACGCGATATCGCATCTCATTTCTATGTTTCATGATAAGATATAATATTCATTTCGAAGTGTCATGAATACCTCGCATACACTTCAAATGAATGTAAACGCGACACTTCCCTGCTGTTAAATAGCGTTTGCAGATGCCTACGCACCATAGCAATGGAGTTCTAAAGCTTCTTAAGAAAAGATATCGCATCTCATTTCTATGTTTCATGATAAAATATAATATTCATTGCGAAGTGTCATGTATACCTCGAATTCACTTCAAAAGAATGTAAATGCGACACTTCCACGCTAGGAAATAGCGTTTGCAGATGTCTACGTAACGTAGCAATAGAGTTCTAATGCTTCTTAAAACGTGATATCGCATCTCACTTCTATGTTTCGTGATAAGAGGTAATATTCATTGCGAAGTGTCATGTATACCTCGAATTCACTTCAAAAGAATGTAAATGCGACACTTCATTGCTAGGAAATAGCGTTTGCAGATGTCTCCGTATCGAAGCAATAGAGTTCTAATGCTTCTTAAATCGCGATATCGCATTTCATCTATATGTTTCGTGATAGGGTATAACATTCATTTTGGAGTGTTATGTATACCCCGTATTCACTGCAAAAGTATGTAAATGCGACACTTCCAGGCTATTAAATAGCGTTTGCAGATGTCTACGTATCGATACAATAGTGTTATAATGCTCCTTAAGACAAGATTTCGCTTCTCATTTCTATGTTTCATGACAAGATATAATATTCATTGCGAAGTGTCATGTATACCTCGTATTCACTTCAAAAGAATGTTAATGCGACTATTCCCTCCTATTAAATAGCGTTTGCAGATGTCTACGTATCGTAGCAATAGAGTTCTAAACTTCTTAAAACAAGATATCGCAACTCATTTCTATGTTTCATGATAAGATATAATATTCATTATTGGGTGTTACGTATACCTCGTATTCACTTAATAAGAATGTAAGTGCGACACTTCCTTGCCAGGAAATAGCGTTGGCAGATGTCCACGCATTGAAGCAATAGTGTTCAAATGCTTCTCAAAACGCGATATAGCATCTCATTTCTATGTGTCATTATAAGATATAACATTCATTGCGAAGAGTCATGTATACCTCGCATACACTCCCAACGAATGGAAATGCGACACTTCCTTGCTAGGAAATAGCGCTTGCAGATATCTACATATCGAAGCAATAGGTTTCTAATGCTTCTCTAATCGCGATATCACATCTCATTTCTATGTTTCGTGATAAGATATAATATTCATAGCGAAGTGTCATGTATACCTCGTATTCACTTCAGAAGAATGTAAATGCGACACTAGCTTGCAAGGAAGTAGAGTTTGCATATGTCTACGTATCGGTGCAATAGAGTTCTAATGTTCTCAAAACGCGATATCGCATCTCATTTCTATGTAACATGATAAGATATAATATTCATTGCGAAGTGTCTTGTATAGCTCCCATACACTTGAAATGAATGTAAATGCGACACTTCCTTCCTAGAAAATATCGTTGGCAGATTCCTACGTATCGTAGCAATAGTGTTCTAATGCTTCTTATATAGCGATATCGCATCTCATATTTATGCTTCATGATAAGATATAATATTCATTGCGAAGTGTCATGTATACCTCGTATTCACCTCAAAAGAATGTAAATGCGACACTTCCTTGCTAGGATATAGCGTTGGCAGGTGTCTACGTATCGAAAGAATAGAGTTCTAATGCTTCCTAAAACGAGATGTCGCATCTCATTTCTATGTTTTATGATAAGATATAATATTCATTGTGCAGTGTTATGTATACCTCGCATACACTTCAAATGAATGTAAATGCGACACTTTCTTGCTAGGAAATAGCGTTGGCAGATGTCTACGTATTGAAGGAATAGAGATCTATTGCTTCTTAATTAGCGATATCGCATCTCAATTCCATCTTTCATGATAAGATATAACATTCATTGCGGAGTGTCATGTATACCTCGTATCCACTTCAAAAGAATGTAAATGTGACACTTCCTTGCTAGGAAGTAGCGTTTGCTCATGTCCGCGTATCGAGGAAGTAGAGTTCTATTATCCCTTAATTGGCGACATCGCATCTCATTTCTATGTTTCATGATAAGATATAATTTTCATTGTGCAGTGTTATGTTTATCTCGTCTATACTTCAAATGAATGTAAATGCGGCACTTCCCTGCTAGGAAATAGCGTTGGCACATGTCTGCGTATCGTAGCAATAGTGTTCTAATGCTTCTTATATAGCGATATCGCATCTCATATCTATGCTTCATGATAAGATATAATATTCATTGCGAAGTGTCATGTATACCTCGTATTCACCTCAAAAGAATGTAAATGCGACACTTCCTTGCTAGGATATAGCGTTGGCAGGTGTCTACGTATCGAAACAATAGAGTTCTAATGCTTCCTAAAACGAGATGTCGCATCTCATTTCTATGTTTTATGATAAGATATAATATTCATTGTGCAGTGTTATGTATACCTCGCATACACTTCAGAAGAATGTAATTGCGACACTTCCTTGCTAAGAAGTAGCGTTTGAAGATGTCTACGTATATTAGCATTAGAGTTCTAATACTTCTTAGAACGCGATATTGCAACTCATTTCTTTGTTTCATGATAAGATATAATATTCATTACGAAGTGTTTCGTAAACCGCGCATACAGTTCAAATGAATGTAAATGCGACACTTTCTTGCTAGGAAATAGCGTTGGCAGATGTCTACGTATTGAAGGAATAGAGATCTATTGCTTCTTAATTAGCGATATCGCATCTCAATTCCATCTTTCATGATAAGATATAACATTCATTGCGGAGTGTCATGTATACCTCGTATCCACTTCAAAAGAATGTAAATGTGACACTTCCTTGCTAGGAAGTAGCGTTTGCTCATGTCCGCGTATCGAGGAAGTAGAGTTCTATTATAACTTAATTGGCGATATCGCATCTCATTTCTATGTTTCATGATAAGATATAATTTTCATTGTGCAGTGTTATGTTTATCTCGTCTACACTTCAAATGAATGTAAATGCGGCACTTCCCTGCTAGGAAATAGCGTTGGCACATGTCTGCGTATCGAGGCAATAAAGTTCTAATGCTTCTTAAATCGCAAAATCGCATTTCATTTCTATGTTTCATGATAAGATATAATATTCATTGTGGAGTGTTATGTATACCTCGTACTCACTTCAAAAGGATGATAATGCGTCACTTCCTTGCTAGGAAATAGCGTTGGCAGATGTCTATGTAACGTAGCATTAGAGTTCTAATGCTTCTTAAATCGCGATTTCGCATCACATTTCTATGTTTCATGATAAGATATAATATTCATTGTGGGGTATTGTGTATACCTCGTATTCACTTCAAAAGAATGTAAATGCGACACTTCTTTGCAGGGAAATAGCGTAGGCAGATGTCTACGTAACGAAGCAATAGAATTCTAATGCTTCTTAAAACGGGATATCGTATCTCATTTCTATGTTTCGTGATAAGGAATAATATTCATTTCGAAATGTCATGTATACCTCGAATTCACTTGAAAAGAATGAAAATGCGACACTTTCCTGCTAGGAAATAGAGTTTCTAGATGTCTACGTATCGAAACAATAGAGTTCTAATGCTTCTTAAACCGGGATATCGCATTTCATTTCTATGTTTCGCTTTAAGGTATAATATTCATTGTGGAGTGTCACCTATACCTCGTATTCACTTCAAATGAATGTAAATGCGACAATTCCTTGCTAGGAAATAGCGTTTGCAGATGACTACGTATCGAAACAATTGAGTTCTAATGCTTCTTGAAACGGGATATCGCATCTCATTTCTATGCTTCATGGCAAGATATATTATTCATTGCGAAGTGTCACGAATACCTCGCATACACTTCAAGTGAATGTAAATCCGACACTTCCTTGCTAGGAAATAGCGTTTGCAGATGTCTACGTATCGTAGCAATAAAGTTCTAATGCATCTTATATCGCGATATCGCATCTCATTTCTATGATTCATGATAATATATAATATTCATTGTGCAATGTCATGTATACCTCGTATTCACCTCAAAAGAATGTAAATGCGACACTTCCTTGCTAGGGAATAGCGTTTGCATATGTCTACGTATCGTAGCCAGCTTGTTTTAATGCTTCTTAAAACGAGATATCGCATCTCATTTCGATGTTTCATGATAACATATAATATACATTGCGAAGTGTTATGTATACCTCGCATACACTACAAATGAATATAAATGCGACACTTCCTTGCTAGGAAATAGCGATTGCAGATGTCTACGTATCGAAGCAATCAAGTTCTAATGCTTCTTGAAACGGGATATCGCATCTCATCCCTATGTTTCATGATAGGATATAATATGCATTGCGAAGTATCATGTATACCTCGTATTCAGTTCAAAATAGTGTAAATGCGACACTTCCCTGCTAAGAAATAGCTGCTGCAGATGTCTACGTATCGTAGCAATAGAGTGCTAATGCTTCTTAAAACGCGATATCGCATCTCATTTCTATGTTCCATGATAAGATATAATATTCATTGTGGAGTGTCATGTATACCTCGTATTCACTTCAAAAGAATGTTAATGCGACACTTCCTTGCTAGGAAATAGCGTCTGCAGTATTCTACGTATCGTAGCAATAGAGTTCTAATGCTACTTAGAACTCGATATCGCATCTCATTTCTATGAATCATGATAAAATGTAATATTCATTGCGAAGTGTCTTGTATACCTCGCGTACTCTTCAAATGAATGTAAATGCGACACTTCCTTGCTAGGAAATAGCGATGGCAGATGTCTACGTATCGAAGCAACAGAGTTCCAATTCTTCTTAAAACGCGATATCGCATCTCATTTGTATGTTTCATGATGAGATACGATATTCATTGCGAAGTGTCATGTATACCTCGTATTCACTCCAAAACAATGTAAATGCGTACCTTGCTTGCTAGGAAATAGCGTTTGCAGATGTCTACGTATCGAAGCAATGGATTTCTAATGCTTCTAAAATCGCGATATCGCATCTCATTTCTATGTTTCACAATAAGATATATTATTCATTGTGCAGTGATATGTATACCTCGTATTCACTTCAAGAGAATGTAAATGCGACACTTCCTTGCTAGGAAATAACGTTTGCAGACGTCTACGTATCGTAGCATTAGAGTTCTAATGCTTCTTAAATCGCGATATCGCTTCTCATTTCTATGTTTCATGATAAGATATAATATTTATTGTGCAGTGATATGTATATCTCGTCTACACTTCAAAAAAATGTAAATGCGACACTTCCTTTCTAGGAAATAGCGTCTGCAGATGTCTACGTATCGTAGCATTAGAGATCTAATGCTACTCAAAACGCGATAACGTACCTCATTCCTACGTTTCATGATAAGATATAATATTCATTGCGAAGTGTCTTGTATACCTCGCATACACTTCAAATGAATGTAAATGCGACACTTCCTTGCTAGGAAGTAGCGTTTCCAGATGTCTACGTATCGAAGCAATAGAGTTCTAATGCTGCTTAAATCGCGATATCGCATCTCATTTCTATGTTTCATGACAAGATACAATATTCATTGCGAAGTGTCATGTATACCTCGTATTCACTTCAAAACAATGTAAATGCTACACTTCCTTGCTAGGGAATAGCGTTTGCAGATGTCTACGTATCGAAGCAATAGAGTCCTAATGCTGCTTAAATCGCCATATCGCATCTCATTTCTATGTTTCACTATAAGTGTACAATATTCATTGTGGAGTGTTGTCGTAACCTCGTCTTCACTTCAAAAGAATGGAAATGCGACACTCCCTTGCTAGGAAATAGCGTTTACAGATGTCTACGTATCGTAGCAAGCGTGATATAATGCTTCTTAAAACAAGATATCGCATCTCATTTCTATGTTTCATGATAACATATAATATTCATTGCGAAGTGTTATGTATACCTCGCATACACTTCAAATGAATGTAAATGCGACACTTCCTTGCTAGGAAATAGCGATTGCAGATGTCTACGTATCGAAGCAATAGAGATCTAATGCTTCTTGGAACGGGATATCGCACCTCATTTCTATGTTTCATGATAAGATATAATATTAATTGCGAAGTGTCATGTATACCTTGTATTCACGTCAGAAGAATGTAAATGCGACACTTCCTTCTGGCAAATAACGTTTGCAGATATCTACGTATCGTAGCAATAGAGTTCTAATGCTGCTTAAAACACGATATCGCATCTCATTTGTATGTTTTATGATAAGATATAATATTCATTGCGAAGTGTCCTGTATACCTCGCATACACTTCATACGAATTTAAATGCGACACTTCATTGCTAGGAAATAGCTTTTGCAGATGTCTACGTATCGTAGCATTAGAGTTCTAAAGCATCTCAAAACGCGATATCGCATCACATTTCTATGTTTCAATATAAGATATATTATTCTTTGCGAAGTGTCGTGTATACCTCGTATTCACTTCAAAAGAATGTAAATGCGACACTTCCTTGCTAGGAACTAGCGTTTCCAGATGTCTACGTATCGAAACAATAGTGTTCTAATGCATTTCAAAACGACATGCCGCATCCCACTTCTATGTTTCATGATAAGATATAATATTCATTGCGAAGTGTCATGTATACCTTGTATTCACTTTAGAAGAATGTAAATGCGACACTTCCTTGCTAGGAATTAGCGTTTGCAGATGTCTACGTATCGTAGCAATAGAGTTCTAATGCTTCTTAAAACGCGATATCACATCACATTTCTATGTTTCATGATAAGATATAATATTAACATTGCAAAGATTCATGTACTGCTCGTATTCACTTCAAGTGAATGTAAATGCGATACTTCCTTGCTAGGAAATAGCTCTTCGAGATGTCTAGGTGTCGAAACAATGGAGTTCTAATGCTTCTTAAAACGAGATGTCGCATCTCATTTCTATGTTTCATGATAAGAAATAATATTCATTGCGAAGCGTTATGTATACCTCGGATACACTACAAATGAATGTAAATGCGACACTTCCTTGCTAGGAAGTAGCGTTTCCAGATGTCTAGGTATCGAAACAATAGTGTTCTAATACTTCTTAAAACGAGATATCGCAACTCATTTCTATGTTTCATGATAAGATATAATATTCATTGTGGAACGCTATGTATACCTCGTAGTCGCTTCAAAAGAAGGTAATTGCGATATTTCCTTGCTAGGAAGTAGCGTCTGTAGATGTCTACGTATCGAAGCAATAGAGATATTATGCTTCTTGGAAGCGAGATATCGCATCCCATTTCTATGTTTCACAATAAGATATAATATTCACTGAGCAGCGTTATGTATACCTCGTATTCGCTTCAAAAGAATGTAAATGCTCCTCTACTTTGGCAGGAAATAGCGTTTGCAGATGTCTACGTATCCTAGCAATAGAGTTCTAATGCTACTTAAAACTCGATATCGCATCTCACTTCTATGCTTCATGATAGGATATAATATTCATTGCGAAGTGTTATGTATTCCTCGTCTACACTTCAAATGAATGTAAATAAGACACTTCCATTCTAGGACATTACGTTTCCAGATGTCTACGTATCGAAGCAATAGAGTTCCAATGCTTCTTAAATCGCGATATCGCATCTCATTTCTATGTTTCATGATAGGATATAATATTCACTGTGGACTGTCATGTATACCTCGTATTCACTACAAAAGAATGTAAGTGCGACTTTTCCTTGCTATTAAATAGCTTTTGCAGATGTCTACGTATCGCAGCAACAGAGTTCTAATGCTTTTTAGATCGCTATATAGCACCTCATTTCTATGTTTCATGATAAGATATAATAGTCACTGTGGAGTGTTATGTATACCACGTATTCACTTTAAATGAATGTAAATGCGACACTTCCTCGATAGGAAATTGTGTTTGCAGATGTCTACGTGACGAAGCAATAGAGTTCTAATGCTTCTTAAAACGCGACATCGCATCTCATTTCTATGTTTCGTGATAAGATATAATATTAAGTGCGAAGCGTCATGTATACCTCGCATACACTTCAAATGAATGAAAATGCGAAACTTTCCTGCTAGGAAATAGAGTTTCTAGATGTCTACGTATCGAAACAATAGAGTTCTAATGCTTCTTAAACCGGGATATCGCATTTCATTTCTATGTTTCGCTTTAAGGTATAATATTCATTGTGCAGTGTCACCTATACCTCGTATTCACTTCAAAAGAATCTAAATACGGCACTTCCTTACTAGGAAGTAGCGTTTGCAGATGTCTACGTATCGTAGCAATAAAGTTCTACTGCATCTTATATCGCGATATCGCATCTCATTTCTATGATTCATGATAATATATAATATTCATTGTGCAATGTCATGTATACCTCGTATTCACCTCAAAGGAATGTAAATTCGACACTCCCTTGCTAGGAAATAGCGTTTGCAGATGTCTACGTATCGTAGCATTAGTGTTGTAATGCTTCTCAAAACGCGATATCGCATCTCATTTCTATGTTTCGTGATAAGATATAATATTCATTGTGGAGTGTTATGTATATCTCGCATTCACTTCAAAAGAATGTAAATGCGACACTTCCTTGCTAGGAAATAGCGTTTGCAGATGTCTGCGTATCGAAGCAATAGATTCCAAACGCTTCTTAAAGCGCGATATCGCATCTCATTTCTACGTTTCATGATAAGATATAATATTCATTGCGAAGTGTTATATACTCCTAATATTCACTTCAAATGAATGTAAGTGCGACACTTCCCTGCTAGGAAGAAGCGTTTCCAGATGTCTACGTATCGAAGCAATAGAGTCCTAATGCTGCTTAAATCGCCATATCGCATCTCATTTCTATGTTTCACTATAAGTGTACAATATTCATTGTGGAGTGTTGTCGTAACCTCGTCTTCACTTCAAAAGAATGGAAATGCGACACTCCCTTGCTAGGAAATAGCGTTTACAGATGTCTACGTATCGTAGCAAGCGTGATATAATGCTTCTTAAAACAAGATATCGCATCTCATTTCTATGTTTCATGATAACATATAATATTCATTGCGAAGTGTTATGTATACCTCGCACACACTTCAAATGAATGTAAATGCGACACTTCCTTGCTAGGAAATAGCGATTGCAGATGTCTACGTATCGAAGCAATAGAGATCTAATGCTTCTTGGAACGGGATATCGCACCTCATTTCTATGTTTCATGATAAGATATAATATTAATTGCGAAGTGTCATGTATACCTTGTATTCACGTCAGAAGAATCTAAATGCGACACTTCCTTCTGGCAAATAACGTTTGCAGATATCTACGTATCGTAGCAATAGAGTTCTAATGCTGCTTAAAACACGATATCGCATCTCATTTGTATGTTTTATGATAAGATATAATATTCATTGCGAAGTGTCCTGTATACCTCGCATACACTTCATACGAATTTAAATGCGACACTTCATTGCTAGGAAATAGCTTTTGCAGATGTCTACGTATCGTAGCATTAGAGTTCTAAAGCATCTCAAAACGCGATATCGCATCACATTTCTATGTTTCAATATAAGATATATTATTCTTTGCGAAGTGTCATGTATACCTCGTATTCACTTCAAAAGAATGTAAATGCGACACTTCCTTGCTAGGAACTAGCGTTTCCAGATGTCTACGTATCGAAACAATAGTGTTCTAATGCATTTCAAAACGACATGCCGCATCCCACTTCTATGTTTCATGATAAGATATAATATTCATTGCGAAGTGTCATGTATACCTTGTATTCACTTTAGAAGAATGTAAATGCGACACTTCCTTGCTAGGAATTAGCGTTTGCAGATGTCTACGTATCGTAGCAATAGAGTTCTAATGCTTCTTAAAACGCGATATCACATCACATTTCTATGTTTCATGATAAGATATAATATTAACATTGCAAAGATTCATGTACAGCTCGTATTCACTTCAAGTGAATGTAAATGCGATACTTCCTTGCTAGGAAATAGCTCTTCGAGATGTCTAGGTGTCGAAACAATGGAGTTCTAATGCTTCTTAAAACGAGATGTCGCATCTCATTTCTATGTTTCATGATAAGAAATAATATTCATTGCGAAGCGTTATGTATACCTCGGATACACTACAAATGAATGTAAATGCGACACTTCCTTGCTAGGAAGTAGCGTTTCCAGATGTCTAGGTATCGAAACAATAGTGTTCTAATACTTCTTAAAACGAGATATCGCAACTCATTTCTATGTTTCATGATAAGATATAATATTCATTGTGGAACGCTATGTATACCTCGTAGTCGCTTCAAAAGAAGGTAATTGCGATATTTCCTTGCTAGGAAGTAGCGTCTGTAGATGTCTACGTATCGAAGCAATAGAGATATTATGCTTCTTGGAAGCGAGATATCGCATCCCATTTCTATGTTTCACAATAAGATATAATATTCACTGAGCAGCGTTATGTATACCTCGTATTCGCTTCAAAAGAATGTAAATGCTCCTCTACTTTGGCAGGAAATAGCGTTTGCAGATGTCTACGTATCCTAGCAATAGAGTTCTAATGCTACTTAAAACTCGATATCGCATCTCACTTCTATGCTTCATGATAGGATATAATATTCATTGCGAAGTGTTATGTATTCCTCGTCTACACTTCAAATGAATGTAAATAAGACACTTCCATTCTAGGACATTACGTTTCCAGATGTCTACGTATCGAAGCAATAGAGTTCCAATGCTTCTTAAATCGCGATATCGCATCTCATTTCTATGTTTCATGATAGGATATAATATTCACTGTGGACTGTCATGTATACCTCGTATTCACTACAAAAGAATGTAAGTGCGACTTTTCCTTGCTATTAAATAGCTTTTGCAGATGTCTACGTATCGCAGCAACAGAGTTCTAATGCTTTTTAGATCGCTATATAGCACCTCATTTCTATGTTTCATGATAAGATATAATAGTCACTGTGGAGTGTTATGTATACCACGTATTCACTTTAAATGAATGTAAATGCGACACTTCCTCGATAGGAAATTGTGTTTGCAGATGTCTACGTGACGAAGCAATAGAGTTCTAATGCTTCTTAAAACGCGACATCGCATCTCATTTCTATGTTTCGTGATAAGATATAATATTAAGTGCGAAGCGTCATGTATACCTCGCATACACTTCAAATGAATGAAAATGCGAAACTTTCCTGCTAGGAAATAGAGTTTCTAGATGTCTACGTATCGAAACAATAGAGTTCTAATGCTTCTTAAACCGGGATATCGCATTTCATTTCTATGTTTCGCTTTAAGGTATAATATTCATTGTGCAGTGTCACCTATACCTCGTATTCACTTCAAAAGAATCTAAATACGGCACTTCCTTACTAGGAAGTAGCGTTTGCAGATGTCTACGTATCGTAGCAATAAAGTTCTACTGCATCTTATATCGCGATATCGCATCTCATTTCTATGATTCATGATAATATATAATATTCATTGTGCAATGTCATGTATACCTCGTATTCACCTCAAAGGAATGTAAATTCGACACTCCCTTGCTAGGAAATAGCGTTTGCAGATGTCTACGTATCGTAGCATTAGTGTTGTAATGCTTCTCAAAACGCGATATCGCATCTCATTTCTATGTTTCGTGATAAGATATAATATTCATTGTGGAGTGTTATGTATATCTCGCATTCACTTCAAAAGAATGTAAATGCGACACTTCCTTGCTAGGAAATAGCGTTTGCAGATGTCTGCGTATCGAAGCAATAGATTCCAAACGCTTCTTAAAGCGCGATATCGCATCTCATTTCTACGTTTCATGATAAGATATAATATTCATTGCGAAGTGTTATATACTCCTAATATTCACTTCAAATGAATGTAAGTGCGACACTTCCCTGCTAGGAAGAAGCGTTTCCAGATGTCTACGTATCGAAGCAATAGAGTTCTAATGCTTCTTAAAACGCGATATCGCATCTCATTTCTATGTTTCATGATAAGATATAATATTCATTACGATGTGTCATGTATACCTTGTATTCACTTAAAAAGAATGAAAATGCGACACTTCCTTTCTAGGAAATAACGTTTCCAAATGTCTACGTATCGAAGCAGCAGAGTTCCAATGCTTCTTAAAACAAGATATCGCAACTCATTTCTATGTTTAATGATGAGATATAATATTCATTGCGAAGTGTCATGTATACCTCGTATTCACTTGAAAGGAATGTAATTGCGACACTTCCTTGCTACGAAATAGCGTTTCCAGATATCTACGTATCGTAGCAATAGCGTTCTAATGCCTCTTAAGACGCGATATGGTATCTCATTTCTATGTCTCACTATAAGATATAATATTCATTATGCGGTGTCATGTATACCTCGTATTCACTTGAAAAGAATGTAAATGCGACATTTCATTGCTAGGAAGTAGTGTTTGCAGATGCCTACGTATCGGAGCAGTAGAGTTCTAATGCTTCTTAAATCGCGACATCGCATCTCATTTCTATGTTTCATGATAAGATATAATATTCATTGTGGAGTGTTATGTATACCTCGTATTCACATCAAAAGAATGTAAATGCAACACTTCCTTGCTAGGAAATAGCGTCTGCAGTTGTCTACGTATCGAAGCAATAGTGTTCCAATGCTACTTAAATCGCAATAACGCACCTCAATTGTACGTTTCCTGATAAGATATAATATTCATTGTGCAGTGTTATGTACATCTCGTCTACGCTTCAAATGAATGTAAATGCAACACTTCCTTGCTAGGAAATAGGGTTTGCAGATGTCTACGTATCAAAGCAATAGAGTTCTAATGCTTAAATCGCGATATCGCATATCATTTCTATGTTTCATGATAAGATATAATATTCATTGTTCAGTGTTATGTATACCCCGTGTTCACTTCAAAAGAATGTAAATACGCCACTTCCTCGCTAGAAAGTAGCGATGGCAGATGTCTACGTATCGAAGCAACAGAGTTCTAATGCTTCTTAAAACGAGATATCGCATCTCATTTCTATGTTTTATGATAAGATATAACATTCATTGTGCAGTGTTATCTATACCACGTATTCACTTCAATAGAATGTAAATGCGACACTTCCTTGCTAGGAAATAGCGTTTGCAGATGTCTACGTATGTTAGCATTAGAGTTCTAATCCTTCTTAGAACGCGATATCGCAACTCAATTCTATGTATCATGATAAGATATAATATTCATTGCGAAGTGTCTTGAATACCTCGCATACACTTCAAATGAGTGTAAATGCGACACCTCCTTGCTAGGAAATAAAGTATCCAGATGTCTAGGTATCGAAACAATAGAGCTCTAATGCTTCTTAAATCGCGATATCGCATCTCATCCCTATGTTTCATGATTAGATATAATATTCATTGTGCAGTGTTATGTATACCTCGTATCCACTTCAAAAGAATGTAAATGCGACACTTCCTTCCTAGGAAATAGCGTTTGCAGATGTCTACGTATCGTAGCATTAGAGTTCTAATGCTTCTTAAAACGAGATATCGTAACTCATTTCTATATTTCATAATAAGATATAATATTCATTGCGAAGTGTAATGTATTTCGCGCATACACTTCAAATGAGTGTAAATATGAAACTTCCTTGCTAGGAAATAGCATTGGCAGATGTTTACGTATCGAAGCTGTTGAGTTCTAATGCATCTTAAAACGAGATGTTGCACTTCATTTCTATGTCTCATGATAAGATATAATATTCATTGCGAAGTGTTATGTATACCTCGCATACACTACAAATGAATGTAAATGCGGCACTTCCTTGCTAGGAAATAGCGTTTGCAGATGTCTACGTATCGAAACAATAGAGTTCTAATGCTTCTTAAAACGAGATGTCGCATTTCATTTCTACGTTTCATGAGAAGATATAGTATTCATTGCGGAGTGTCATGTATACCTCGTATTCACTTGAAAAGAATGTAAATGCGACATTTCATTGCTAGGAAGTAGTGTTTGCAGATGCCTACGTATCGGAGCAGTAGAGTTCCAATGCTTCTTAAATCGCGATATTGCATCTCATTTCTATGTTTCATGCTAAGATATAATATTCATTCTGGAGTGTTATGTATACCTCGTATTCACTTCAACAGATTGTAAATGCGACACTTCCTTCCTAGGTAATAGCGTCTGCAGATGTTTACGTATCGAAGCAATAGAGTTCTAATGCTTCTTAATTCGTCATATCGCATCTCATTTCTATGTTTCATGATAAGATATAGTAATCATTGTGCAGTGTTATGTATACCCCGTAATCACATCAAATGAATGTAAATACGACCCTTCCTTGCTAGGAATTAGCGTTTGCAGATGTCTACGTATCGAAGCAATAGAATTCTAATGCTTCTTAAAACGCGATATCGCATCTCATTCCTATGTTTCATGATTAGATATAATATTCATTGCGAAGTGTCTTGAATACCTCGCATACCCTTCAAATGAATGTAAATGCGACACTTCCTTGCTAGTGTCACGTCGCGAGGGTGGAAAATTTCCGTTTTATTCGCGGATGACACGCAGCCAGAAAACGGACTCGGCACGCTTAATTGCGACGGGTTCCGGGTTCCTTTCGTGGGACAACGAACACTTTCAAAACGCGATCGCGGTAAATAGGAAAGATCCTACCCTTGCTGTCTTGAATCGTTGTTAATTTAGTATCCCTTCCTGAGATACTGTTGCTGTCGAGGATCGCTTTCCGGAATCGTCCCTGCGTAAGGGCTGCGAGGCTGGATCGTAAGAGGGATGAGTCTCCAACGTAGCGGGTTTCCTGTGCTGATCGGCTTGCCTTGGCCGGAAGAAGGCGACGGAGCAGGTTGTTGAAGAGCCACTGGAACGGTGGTGTTCGAACGAAGAGACGAAAGGGCTTCGATGCCCAAGTAATCGCGCATAAGTCGGCGTAGGTAATTCTTCCGTCCCGCACGTCGAGCTTTACGTTTCGGATTGAGACACATTCGCGTCTAGTTCCAGCAATCCGGATACGAATCGGATAAGCGGCGGTCCGCTCTAACCTATCGGTCCAGAAGGGTGAAACGTCGACTATATCCGCACGTAGTTTCCGCTGTGGATCGGCGAAGTTAAGCGGCGGTCCGCTCTAACCAGCCGGTTACCAAGGTCAACTAGCGATTGGATTCGAATGATGGATATCCACGCGATAGCTCGTGGAAGAATTCGTAGATAATAATGAAATTAGAGTATAATAATCAAATTTAAACTTGTACATGTAAGGTAAAATAAAATATATTCTAATATAAACCTAAGCTTACACTGACTTCCCTAAGGCTAAGTTAAAGATAGACTTAACGTTTAGAATTGGAATGAATTGACTTGAACTAGAATTGAAGTAGAATTAGAAACACCTCCGATTGAGGCATTGAGAGCGAGATTGGAACTCCTCGGTTCGAAGGACTGATCGGAACTGATCTTCAGCTCGCGTGTCCGCGACCTCCTCGAGTCGCGTGGCGTGTGAGTCGCTGGACCCCGGAGTGGGGTGGCCGCTCGGCCCGCGAAGTGGGGCGGCCGGTCGGAGTGGGGCGCGGCTCGCGTTAAGCGTGAGCCGCGCGCGTCGGACGGTTGCTTGGGCGTATCGAAACTTATGACTATGAGAATTCGCAGATATATTAGGAACTATGTGTGTGTTGTTTGCGTATGTACATTAGTTGTGTCGTGTACTTAATTCTAGGACGTTCTTATGAATACACATTATCAAAATAAGAATAATGGGAGGATGGCGTAGGCGAATCGGTGAGATGCTCGGTGATCTGTTCGTGCGGCTGAAGGCTGCATGTCTCCCAACTCTGGCGATAGCGCGCATCGTCGCGCGGTCGTACGGTCGATCTCCTGGGTGCTCGTGGATATCTGGCTGCCTTAGCTCGGCGTTCGGTCTGCTTTCCCGTGTATGAAGGCGCTCTTTCCACGCATTTGGATGCGGCTGGCGGTAGATGCGTCGCTGCCGGATGCTGTGGGCGGCGCTGGGGGGTGGAAGGCGGCACGCCGGACGTTACACCTCCCCCCATACAAAAGGAATCTTGGCAATGCCAAGATCTCCTGTCTGGTACGTGCGGATTGTTTGAGGGTTGCAGATTCGTCGTCCTGCCGGTTGGCTGCCGATGTACATAGGAGTGCCGGCCGGATGAACTATGGAGTGCTCGCTTCACCTCTGCGGAGTAACCTTCCAAATAATGTTTGATGCCACTAGATTCACCGGCACTTAAACTTTCACTGTTTTCACTTGAGTTTGTGGAAGTTGTCTCACTTTGCACTATTTTGCATTCAGTCTTTGTTTCTCTCACTCCACTCATCCTTTTACATAACTTTAACTTATTACTATGAACTATTTTATAACGATCCTTAATTGCTAACTTGACATTATTATTACTCAAAATTTCGACGATCCTGTATGGGCCTACGTATTGGGACTCAAACTTATGTCTGTTGGGTTCCCTAAGTAGGAAGACCCATTGCCCAGCTTCGAATTTTTGAGTATTGGTCTTTTTATCGTAATAATATTTTGCTCGACGTTTCGCATTGTCGAGGTTTTCTCGCGCAATTCGCTGGGATCTGGTGATTTTCTCGTTTAACATGATTAAGTAGTCGGAATATGTTTCGTTTTCGGTACTGTCTTGGAACGGTGTTTCGGATGGTGTCCTAGCTATTCGACCGAAGACGAGTTCGTGCGGTGTGTAAAGGGTGCCTTCGTGTACACTGGTGTTGTAAGAAAACATGGCATAAGGAAGCCATCTTTTCCAATCGCCACTGGTGTCGATGTAATGTTTTAAATACTCAGCAAGAACATGGTGTGATCTCTCCACCGAACCATTCGTTTGTGGGTGGAAGGCTGTGGATTTGTATTGTTTTATTCTGAATTTAACGGCTATGGCTTTAATAAGACTATTGATGAAATTCGACCCCTGGTCGGTCAAGATGCCTTTCGGACATCCAAATTTACAAATAAATTCTGTGATGAGTGCATCTGCTATATCGACGGCTGTAGTTTGTTTGAGAGGAATAGCGACGGAATATTTAGTTAGAAGGTCCTGGATAGTGAGGATATGTGTATATTCATCCGGGGTTATTGGAAGGGGGCCCATGACGTCCATTGAGATCTTATCAAAAGCGCATCCTGGTGTGTCTGTTAAAGTCAATGGTTGTCGTGTTTTTACTCTAACTAATTTTTCGCGTTGGCAACTCCTACATTTGCTTATATAATTTTGGATTTCGGTTTTCATGTTAGGCCAGAAGTATTTTTCCCGAATGCGAGAGTATGTCTTGTTTACTCCCTTGTGGCCTCCTATTGGTGTATCGTGATTTTCTTGAATTATTTTTGTTCTATGTTCTACCGGTGGAATGTGAATAAGTCCTTGACAGACAGTAATTTGAATTGGCATTTCATAAAATAAATCTTGTAAAGCTTTTTGTATTTGTGACCATGGAATTGAATCTAAGGCTGTCTGTGCGATACTAATTGTTTGCAACTGCAGTTCACTGACTACGTCGAATAATGATCGTAAAGATTCTATTACGATTTGATAGTCAATAGCGCGGCTTTCATGTTCAATTATTGGAAGTTGAACTTGATAGAAATCGTCGATTTTAATGACTCTGGCTTTAGTGAGAACTACGTCATTTTTACTGAAGAAAAATTTTCCGGCTTTTTCCATTTCCTTCGCGCCTGCGTCATAGGAATGACCTGATTTTGTAATGAAAATAACGTTGTTATCTCGTCTGGTTGCTATCGTGTCCCTTGTGAACTTAAATAATGGCTCTAACCTGACATGTTCGTTTGGTAATGGTGTATAAATTTCTTCTTTATCGGTCGCTGTACGTGGTGTCGGTAACGTCGGTAATGTCGGTAATTTTAATGTTTCGCGTGGTAACGTTTCTGGTGCGCCATGGTCGTCTGAGCTAGGTGAAGGCGGAGGTGGAGGTGGAACAACGGATTTCTTTTGTTGACGGGATTTAGGATACGGTTCAAAAATATTTTCATCGGATGAGGACGACTGTGTGATTGGAAGAACTTTGACTGGATTCCGTGATAGGGCATCTGCATTAAGATTGGTTTTTCCCGTTTTATAAATCATTTCGTAATTGTATTCCGCGAGCTTCAGCCTCCACCGCACAAGACGGCTGGATGGATCTTTAACGGAATTCATCCACACCAGTGGACGGTGGTCTGTGACTAACTTGAACTGATTACCATATATATAAGGCCTAAAGTGATGCACCGCGTACACGATAGCTAGACATTCTTTCTCGATAGTCGAATAGTTTCGTTCTGCAGAATTCAAGAGTCTTGATGTGTAAGCAATTGGTAAGTCGCGGCCTATCGGGCCCTGACTGAGCACCGCACCTATGGCATCCGCTGATGCGTCTGTAGTTATTATAAAAGGCAGCTTAAAGTTAGGATACTGGAGTATCGGTGCTTCACATAAGGCGTCTCGTAGCTTCACAAAGGCGTTCTGTTGCTCATTACGCCACACGAACGGAGTGTCCTTTTTCAAGAGGTTTGTTAATGGCTTAGCGACGTTGGAGAAATTTGAGATAAACCGTCTGTAATAACCTGCGAGTCCCAGGAACTGCTTGATCTGTTTACAATTTGTCGGGCGAGGAAATTCTCGAACGGCTCTGACTTTCGACGGATCGGGTTTCACCCCGCTTTCGCTGATAATGTGCCCGAGGTAGCTTACTTCGCGTCTTAAAAATTCACATTTGTCAGGCTGGAGTACCAAATTAGCCTCTCTCAGTCTGCGCGTTAATTTCTCATATTTTATGGCGTGCTCTTGAAGAGAGCTAGCGTATAAAACTATATCATCAAGATATACGAAGAGCTCGTTACCTTGAAGCCCCGCGAGCACACTATCCATCAGTCGCTGAAACGTTGCGGGCGCGTTTTTTAAACCAAAAGGCATTCGGGTAAATTCATAATGTCCATTCGGCGTGGAAAAAGCTGTTTTATGTGCATCAGCGGGTTCCATCGGAATCTGATGGAAACCGCTGGCTAAGTCAAATGTGCTAAAATATTTAGCGCTGCCTAACTGATCCAGGATTTCCGTGATGCATGGCAAAGGATAAGCGTCGGCGATTGATTTCTCGTTCAAGGCTCTATAATCAATAACCACTCGCCAACGCTTGTTCCCTTGCGAATCAGCTTTCTTCGGAACAACCCATAACGGTGAGTTGTAGGGCGATTTAGAATCGCGGATAATGCCGTTTTGTAAAAGTTTTTCGATTTGGTCCCGAATCTCCTCTTTGTGTATGGGAGGGAATCTATATTGTTTTACATTAATAGGTCTGTCGTCGACCGTAGGGATCTTGTGTGTAGCCGCGCTTGTATGACCTAGAGTATCGCCTTCTACATAAAATAAATCTTGAGTTTTATCTACCAATTTTAAAACGTGCTGCTTTTCTTCTTGGTTGAGGTGATCTAATCGTAACATTTCTATTACTTTTTCGAGGCGAGATTTCGGCGCATTTACGGAGGGTTGTGTTGACCTGGGTTTTACAACTGAACTGGCTACCTGAGCGTATGTCGGTTTCGTCCTGACACTAAGAGGAGTTTCGTACATAGAATTTGCATTTGAACGCGAAACTGAATTAATTGATTTCCCATCTTTGGATATGCCGGTCGGAGCGGCGGAAACGTTTACGGATTCTGACCGTGATTTTGGATTTGAACTGGATTCGTCGGATTTAGTAAAAACTGTGAAGAGCGCGGGGCTGTCTTCTACGGATTTGAATGAATTTTTCGCTACTGGTTCGAGCTTCACTTGTGGCAGAGCTATTTCGACCGTCTTGTCGGTCGAGTTGATTACTCGAGTAATCGCTATCCCTTCGTTAACTCTAACCAGTGCATTGCCGAAAAATATTCCGGGCGCGATGTCTAATCTGGGGATTATTCCCTGGGATATTCCAGAATTAATTATTCTGACTTTAACCCCGATGTTCATGCGCGGCGGAATAGAGACCCTTTCATCGGTCTTTAGAAAATCGTTCACAGGTATATCGACCTTTCCCGAGGTCTTCGGCTTTTGTTTCTGCGGCTTGCTCGTCGTCGGATTGACCTTGTCGAATGTTATAGAAGGATTGCCTTTAGGCGGAATAACTTGATCGGTTTCGATATTTGAAATTTCGCGACGAAATGGAATTGTTTTCCCGTGCCACTTGATCTGGCATTTCGGGAACGATATTTCGGCATCCGCGCAAAATCCGGATCCTAGAATCCCATCCGGACCGAGGGGAAAATTATCGTTTACCACGTTGAATGGTACCACGCGATCGAATAAAACTATATTCACGGTACCGACGGTCGACGTTTTCCCATTGGTTACACCCGTTATAACGACTGTTTCGGCGGTGTCGATTCGTGCGACGGAAGATAACGCGGAGCGTTTAATTATATTTATTTCGGCGCCCGTGTCTATCATAAACTCGGTAGGTTGAATTAACGCGACCGATTCTAATACGACACTAGGCGTGTTGGTTTTGCCGGTTAAGTTTACTGCGGCATCGTATCGTCGATTTCCGCGGTTTGGTCGTTCAGTGCGAGAGATCGAATTTGCTGGTTGGCCTCGCGTCCTGTCTCGCGGCGCGGAAGGAGGCCACTCCCGTTTCCCGATGCCCGAATATTATTGTAGTATTGCCGTTTTCGGCATTCCTCGATTTCGTGACCCGGCGTTTTGCAATACCGACAATATTTTTCACGGGGTGTGGTCGGGCGCGGTTGATCGTATGCGGCCCTGGGAGCCGGAGTGTCGCGTGAAATAACGGGACGGTGCAAATTAGGCGCTTGTCGTGGCGGAATTGACCTGCGGCAATCCCTCGCGTAATGGCTTGTGTTATGGCAATTCGAGCAAACTATTTCGTTTCGCCTTGCACGAATTTCAGTTGTAGGTCGAGAATTTACTAAACGTTCGCGATCTAACTCGTATCTCTTGTATAGGTCCCTAGCGCGTGCGAATGCCTCTTGATGCGAATGAATCGTGTGAACGGGAATTTGGACGCGTATTTCCGGGATAAGCCCGTCCGTGAAACAACGTAATGTTAATTCATCTACGTTAGACGTCCCGCGTTCGGAAGCGTAAGGCGTTAATCTTTCGCAATCTATGATCGCTGTTCGTAAATCCTTTACACGGCTGATGTAGTCGAGGATGTGTTCTCCCGACTTCATGTAGATATTAGTGAGCTCCCCGCGATAATGGTCCGCGGATCTAATTGCACCGAAAGAGCTTCGTAATATATCCGTCAATTCTAATATAGATTGACACGGTTCGTCTTCTAAGGCTAAGTACGCGCGGCCCTTCAATTTGCTCTTGATTAATCGCGTGAAAGTGCGTTCACAACCGTTTGGGATCAATTCGTAAGCACGCTTACATGCACGAGTGAATTGCAATACGGGCATGTTCTGCCCATCGTAATGCGGTACTGCCTCCAATGCTTGTTTCAATGATAACTCGTCATGCTGCGAGTTTGCGATTTCCGTGTTCGAATTTTGTAGCGGCGATACGTTTCGTTGTGCGAAATCTAAAGGAACGGTATCGGATCTAGTAGCGTCTTGTGATCGTCGAAGTGATTCTAATTCGCGGCGCATTTCCTCTATCTGCTGCATTAATTGAACGGTATTGTCGGCCGGTCTACTAATATCTACGGTTTCAGCGGTTCGCGGAACTGGATCGGCAAGAGCGTCCTGGTAATCGATATTCCTAACGGCTCTCTTATCGCGGTCCGCGTCGGTACCTGCGGCGGCGGCTCGGATCGGTTGATGACGCGTTTTGGTAGGCGTTCGTGTCGCCATGGCTGGTCGCGTTTCTTCGTAGCCGAATTTCTAGAATTAACGCGAATCTATCCCACCGCTGTCACCAAATTTCGTGTCACGTCGCGAGGGTGGAAAATTTCCGTTTTATTCGCGGATGACACGCAGCCAGAAAACGGACTCGGCACGCTTAATTGCGACGGGTTCCGGGTTCCTTTCGTGGGACAACGAACACTTTCAAAACGCGATCGCGGTAAATAGGAAAGATCCTACCCTTGCTGTCTTGAATCGTTGTTAATTTAGTATCCCTTCCTGAGATACTGTTGCTGTCGAGGATCGCTTTCCGGAATCGTCCCTGCGTAAGGGCTGCGAGGCTGGATCGTAAGAGGGATGAGTCTCCAACGTAGCGGGTTTCCTGTGCTGATCGGCTTGCCTTGGCCGGAAGAAGGCGACGGAGCAGGTTGTTGAAGAGCCACTGGAACGGTGGTGTTCGAACGAAGAGACGAAAGGGCTTCGATGCCCAAGTAATCGCGCATAAGTCGGCGTAGGTAATTCTTCCGTCCCGCACGTCGAGCTTTACGTTTCGGATTGAGACACATTCGCGTCTAGTTCCAGCAATCCGGATACGAATCGGATAAGCGGCGGTCCGCTCTAACCTATCGGTCCAGAAGGGTGAAACGTCGACTATATCCGCACGTAGTTTCCGCTGTGGATCGGCGAAGTTAAGCGGCGGTCCGCTCTAACCAGCCGGTTACCAAGGTCAACTAGCGATTGGATTCGAATGATGGATATCCACGCGATAGCTCGTGGAAGAATTCGTAGATAATAATGAAATTAGAGGATAATAATCAAATTTAAACTTGTACATGTAAGGTAAAATAAAATATATTCTAATATAAACCTAAGCTTACACTGACTTCCCTAAGGCTAAGTTAAAGATAGACTTAACGTTTAGAATTGGAATGAATTGACTTGAACTAGAATTGAAGTAGAATTAGAAACACCTCCGATTGAGGCATTGAGAGCGAGATTGGAACTCCTCGGTTCGAAGGACTGATCGGAACTGATCTTCAGCTCGCGTGTCCGCGACCTCCTCGAGTCGCGTGGCGTGCGAGTCGCTGGACCCCGGAGTGGGGTGGCCGCTCGGCCCGCGAAGTGGGGCGGCCGGTCGGAGTGGGGCGCGGCTCGCGTTAAGCGTGAGCCGCGCGCGTCGGACGGTTGCTTGGGCGTATCGAAACTTATGACTATGAGAATTCGCAGATATATTAGGAACTATGTGTGTGTTGTTTGCGTATGTACATTAGTTGTGTCGTGTACTTAATTCTAGGACGTTCTTATGAATACACATTATCAAAATAAGAATAATGGGAGGATGGCGTAGGCGAATCGGTGAGATGCTCGGTGATCTGTTCGTGCGGCTGAAGGCTGCATGTCTCCCAACTCTGGCGATAGCGCGCATCGTCGCGCGGTCGTACGGTCGATCTCCTGGGTGCTCGTGGATATCTGGCTGCCTTAGCTCGGCGTTCGGTCTGCTTTCCCGTGTATGAAGGCGCTCTTTCCACGCATTTGGATGCGGCTGGCGGTAGATGCGTCGCTGCCGGATGCTGTGGGCGGCGCTGGGGGGTGGAAGGCGGCACGCCGGACGTTACACATGTAAACCTCGTATTTACTTCAAATGAATGTAAATGCGACACTTCCTTTCAAGGAAATAGCGTTTGCAGATGTCTACGTATCGTAGCAATAGAGTTCTAATGCTTCTTGAAACGCGATATCGCATCTCTTTTCTGAGTTTCATGATAAGATATAATAGTCATTGCGAAGTGTCATGTAAACCTCGTATTCACTTCAAAAGAGTTTAAATGCGACACTTCCTTGCAAGGAAATAGCGTTTGCAGATGTCTACGTATCGTAGCAATAGAGTTCTAATGCTTCTTAAAACGCGACATCGCATCTCATTTCTGAGTTTCATGATAAGATATGATATTCATTGCGAAGTGCCATGTAATCCTCGTATTCACTTCAAAAGAGTGTAAATGCGACACTTCCTTGCAAGGAAATAGCGTTTGCAGATGTCTACGTATCGTAGCAATAGAGTTGTAATGCTTCTTGAAACGCGATATCGCATCCCATTTCTGAGTTTCATGATAAGATATAATAGTCATTGCGAAGTGTCATGTAAACCACGTATTCACTTCAAAAGAGTGTAAATGCGACAGTTCCTTGCAAGGAAATAGCGTTTGCAGATGTCTACGTATCATAGCAATAGAGGTCTAATGTTTCTTGAAACGCGATATCGCATCTCTTTTCTGAGTTTCATGATAAGATGTAATAGTCATTGCGAAGTGTCATGTAAACCTCGTATTCACTTCAAAAGCGTGTAAATGCGACAATTCCTTGCAAGGAAATAGCGTTCGCAGATGTCTACGTATCGTAGCAATAGAGTTCTAATGCTTCTTGAAACGCGATATCGCATCCCTTTTCTGAGTTTCATGATAAGACATAATAGTCATTGCGAAGTGTCATGTAAACCACCTATTCACTTCAAAAGAGTGTAAATGCGACAGTTCCTTGCAAGGAAATAGCGTTTGCAGATGTCTACGTATCGTAGCAATAGAGTTCTAATGCTTCTTGAAACGCGATATCGCATTTCACTTCTATGTATCATGATAAGATATAACATTCATTGCGAAGTGTCATGTAAACCTCGTATTTACTTCAAATGATTGTAAATGCGACACTTCCTTTCAAGGAAATAGCGTTTGCAGATGTGTACGTATCGTAGCAATAGAGTTCTAATGCTTCTTGAAACGCGATATCGCATCTCTTTTCTGAGTTTCATGATAAGATATAATAGTCATTGCGAAGTGTCATGTAAACCTCGTATTCACTTCAAAAGAGTTTAAATGCGACACTTCCTTTCAAGGAAATAGCGCTTACAGATGTCTACGTATCGTAGCAATAGAGTTCTAATGCTTCTTGAAACACGATATGTCATCCCTTTTCTGAGTTTCATGATAAGATATAATAGTCATTGCGAAGTGTCATGTAAACCACGTATTCACTTCAAAAGAGTGTAAATGCAACAGTTCCTTGCAAGGAAATAGCGTTTGCAGATGTCTACGCATCGTAGCAATAGAGTTCTAATGCTTCTTGAAACGCGATATCGCATCTCTTTTCTGAGTTTCATGATAAGATATAATAGTCATTGCGAAGTGTCATGTAAACCTCGTATTCACTTCAAAAGAGTGTAAATACGACAAATCCTTGCAAGGAAATAGCGTTTGCAGATGTCTACGTATCGTAGCAATAGAGTTCTCATGCTTCTCAAAACGCGATATCGCATTTCACTTCTATGTATCTTGATAAGATATAACATTCATTGCGAAGTGTCATGTAAACCTCGTATTAACTTCAAATGAATGTAAATGCGACACTTCCTTTCAAGGAAATAGCGTTTGCAGATGTCTACGTATCGTAGCAATAGAGTTCTAATGCTTCTTGAAACGCGATATCGCATTTCACTTCTATGTATCATGATAAGATATAACATTCATTGCGAAGTGTCATAAAAACCTCGTATTTACTTCAACTGAATGTAAATGCGACACTTCCTTTCAAGGAAATAGCGTTTGCAGATGTCTACGTATCGTAGCAATAGAGTTCTAATGCTTCTTGAAACGCGATATCGCATCTCTTTTCTGAGTTTCATGATAAGATATAATAGTCATTGCGAAGTGTCATGTAAACCTCGTATTCACTTCAAAAGAGTTCAAATGCGACACTTCCTTGCAAGGAAATAGCGTTTGCAGATGTCTACGTATCGTAGCAATAGAGTTCTAATGCTTCATAAAACGCGATATCGCATCTCTTTTCTGAGTTTCATGATAAGATATAATATTCATTGCGAAGTGTCATGTAAACCTCGTATTCACTTCAAAAGAGTGTAAATGCGACACTTCCTTGCAAAGAAATAGCGTTTGCAGATGTCTACGTATCGTAGCAAGAGAGTTCTAATGCTTCTTAAAACGCGATATCGCATTTCACTTCTATGTTTCATGATAAGATATAACATTCATTGCGAAGTGTCATGTAAACCTCGTATTCACTTCAAAAGAGTGTAAATGCGACAGTTCTTTGCAAGGAAATAGCGTTTGCAGATGTCTACGTATCGTAGCAATAGAGTTCTAATGCTTCTTGAAACGCGATATCGCATCCCTTTTCTGAGTTTCATGATAAGATATAATAGTCATTGCGAAGTGTCATGTAAACCACGTATTCACTTCAAAAGAGTGTAAATGCGACAGTTCCTTGCAAGGAAATAGCGTTTGCAGATGTCTACGTATCATAGCAATAGAGGTCTAATGTTTCTTGAAACGCGATATCGCATCCCTTTTCTGAGTTTCATGATAAGATGTAATAGTCATTGCGAAGTGTCATGTAAACCTCGTATTCACTTCAAAAGAGTGTAAATGCGACAATTCCTTGCAAGGAAATAGCGTTCGCAGATGTCTACGTATCGTAGCAATAGAGTTCTAATGCTTCTTGAAACGCGATATCGCATCTCTTTTCTGAGTTTCATGATAAGATATAATAGTCATTGCGAAGTGTCATGTAAACCTCGTATTCACTTCAAAATAGTGTAAATGCGACAAATCCTTGCAAGGAAATAGCGTTTGCAGACGTCTACGTATCGTAGCAATAGAGTTCTCATGCTTCTCAAAACGCGATATCGCATTTCACTTCTATGTATCTTGATAAGATATAACATTCATTGCGAAGTGTCATGTAAACCTCGTATTAACTTCAAATGAATGTAAATGCGACACTTCCTTTCAAGGAAATAGCGTTTGCAGATGTCTACGTATCGTAGCAATAGAGTTCTAATGCTTCTTGAAATGCGATATCGCATCCCTTTTCTGAGTTTCATGATAAGATATAATAGTCATTGCGAAGTGTCATGTAAACCTCGTATTCACTTCAAAAGAGTTTAAATGCGACACTTCCTTTCAAGGAAATAGCGTTTGCAGATGTCTACGTATCGTAGCAATAGAGTTCTAATGCTTCTTGAAACGCGATATCGCATCTCCTTTCTGAGTTTCATGATAAGATATAATATTCATTGCGAAGTGTCATGTAAACCTCGTATTCACTTCAAAAGATTGTAAATGCGACACTTCCTTTCAAGGAAATAGCGTTTGCAGATGTCTACGTATCGTAGCAATAGAGTTCTAATGCTTCTTGAAACGCGATATCGAATTTCACATCTATGTTTCATGATAAGATATAACATTCATTGCGAAGTGTCACGTAAACCTCGTATTTACTTCAAATGAATGTAAATGCGACACTTCCTTTCAAGGAAATAGCGTTTGCAGATGTCTACGTATCGTAGCAATAGAGTTCTAATGCTTCTTGAAACGCGATATCGCATCCCTTTTCTGAGTTTCATGATAAGATATAATAGTCATTGCGAAGTGTCATGTAAACCACGTATTCACTTCAAAAGAGTGTAAATGCGACAGTTCCTTGCAAGGAAATGGCGTTTGCAGATGTCTACGTATCGTAGCAATAGAGTTCTAATGTTTATTGAAACGCGATATCGCATCTCTTTTCTGAGTTTCATGATAAGATGTAATAGTCATTGCGAAGTGTCATGTAAACCTCGTATTCACTTCAAACGAGTGTAAATGCGACAATTCCTTGCAAGGAAATAGCGTTTGCAGATGTCTACGTATCGTAGCAATAGAGTTCTAATGCTTCTCAAAACGCGATACCGCATTTCACTTCTATGTATCATGATAAGATATAACATTCATTGCGAAGTGTCATGTAAACCTCGTATATACTTCAAATGAATGTAAATGCGACACTTCCTTTCAAGGAAATAGCGTTTGCAGATGTCTACGTATCGTAGCAATAGAGTTCTAATGCTTCTTGAAACGGGATATCGCATCTCTTTTCTGAGTTTCATGATAAGATATAATATTCATTGCGAAGTGTCATGTAAACCTCGTATTCACTTCAAAAGAGTTTAAATGCGACACTTCCTTGCAAGGAAGTAGCGTTTGCAGATGTCTACGTATCGTAGCAATAGAGATCTAATACTTCTTAAAACGCGATATCGCATCTAATTTCTATGTTTCATAATAAGATATAACATTCGTTGCGAAGTTTCATGTAAATCTCGTATTTAATTCAAATGAATGTAAATGCGACACTTCCTTTCAAGGAGTTAGCGTTTGCAGATGTCTACGTATCGTAGCAATAGAGTTCTAATGCTTCTTGAAACGCGATATCGCATCTCTTTTCTGAGTTTCATGATAAGATATAATATTCATTGCGAAGTGTCATGTAAACCTCGTATTCACTTCAAAAGAGTGTAGATGTGACACTTCCTTGCAAGGAAATAGCGTTTGCAGATGTCTACGTATCGTAGCAATAGAGTTCTAATGCTTCTTAAAACGGGATATCGCATCTCATTTCTATGTTTCATGAAAAGATATAATATTCATTGCGAAGTGTCATGTAAGCCTCGTATTCACTTCAAAAGAGTGTAAATGCGACACTTCCTTCCAAGGAAATAGCGTTTGCAGATGTCTACGTATCGTAGCAATAGAGTTCTAATGCTTCATAAAACGCGATATCGCATTTCACATCTATGTTTCACGATAAGATATAACATTCATTGCGAAGTGTCATGTAAACCTCTTATTTAGTTCGAATGAATGTAAATGCGACACTTCCTTTCAAGGAAATAGCGCTTACAGATGTCTACGTATCGTAGCAATAGAGTTCTAATGCTTCTTGAAACACGATATCGCATCCCTTTTCTGAGCTTCATGATAAGATATAATATTCATTGCGAAGTGTCATGTAAACCTCGTATTCACTTCAAAAGAGTGTAAATGCGACAGTTCCTTGCAAGGAAATAGCGTTTGCAGATGTCTACGTATCGTAGCAATAGAGTTCTAATGCTTCATAAAACGCGATATCGCATCTCTTTTCTGAGTTTCATGATAAGATATAATATTCATTGCGAAGTGTCATGTAAACCTCGTATTCACTTCAAAAGAGTGTAAATGCGACACTTCCTTGCAAAGAAATAGCGTTTGCAGATGTCTACGTATCGTAGCAAGAGAGTTCTAATGCTTCTTAAAACGCGATATCGCATTTCACTTCTATGTTTCATGATAAGATATAACATTCATTGCGAAGTGTCATGTAAACCTCGTATTCACTTCAAAAGAGTGTAAATGCGACAGTTCCTTGCAAGGAAATAGCGTTTGCAGATGTCTACGTATCGTAGCAATAGAGTTCTAATGCTTCATAAAACGCGATATCGAATTTCACATCTATGTTTCATGATAAGATATAACATTCATTGCGAAGTGTCATGTAAGCCTCGTATTTACTTCAAATGAATGTAAATGCGACACTTCCTTTCAAGGAAATAGCGTTTGCAGATGTCTACGTATCGTAGCAATAGAGTTCTAATGCTTCTTGAAACGCGATATCGCATCTCCTCTCTGAGTTTCATGATAAGATATAATATTCATTGCGAAGTGTCATGTAAACCTCGTATTCACTTCAAAAGAGTGTAAATGCGACACTTCCTTTCAAGGAAATAGCGTTTGCAGATGTCTACGTATCGTAGCAATAGAGTTCTAATGCTTCTTGAAACGCGATATCGCATCCCTTTTCTGAGTTTCATGATAAGATATAATAGTCATTGCGAAGTGACATATAAACCACGTATTCACTTCAAAAGAGTGTAAATGCGACAGTTCCTTGCAAGGAAATAGCGTTTGCAGATGTCTACGTATCGTAGCAGTAGAGTTCTAATGCTTCTTGAAACGCGATATCGCATCTCTTTTCTGAGTTTCATGATAAGATATAATAGTCATTGCGAAGTGTCATGTAAACCTCGTATTCACTTCAAAAGAGTGTAAATGCGACAATTCCTTGCAAGGAAATAGCGTTTGCAGATGTCTACGTATCGTAGCAATAGAGTTCTAACGCTTCTTGAAACGCGATATCGCATCCCTTTTCTGAGTTTCATGATAAGATATGATATTCACTGCGAAGTGTCATGTAAACCTCGTATTCACTTCAAAAGAGTGTAAATGCGACACTTCCTTGCAAGGAAATAGCGTTTGCAGATGTCTACGTATCGTAGCAATAGAGTTCTAATGCTTCTTGAAACGCGATATCGCATCTCTTATCTGAGTTTCATGATAAGATATAATATTCACTGCGAAGTGTCATGTAAACCTCGTATTCACTTCAAAAGAGTGTAAATGCGACACTTCCTTGCAAGGAAATAGCGTTTGCAGATGTCTACTTAGCGTAGCAATAGAGTTCTAATGCTTCATAAAACGCGATAACGCATCTCTTTTCTGAGTTTCATGATAAGATATAATATTCATTGCGAAGTGTCATGTAAACCTCGTATTCGCTTCAAAAGAGTGTAAATGCGACACTTCCTTGCAAAGAAATAGCGTTTGCAGATGTCTACGTATCGTAGCAAGAGAGTTCTAATTCTTCTTAAAACGCGATATCGCATTTCACTTCTGTGTTTCATGATAAGATATAACATTCATTGCGAAGTGTCATGTAAACCTCGTATTCACTTCAAAAGAGTGTAAATGCGACAGTTCCTTGCAAGGAAATAGCGTTTGCAGATGTCTACGTATCGTAGCAATAGAGTTCTAATGCTTCTTAAAACGCGACATCGCATCTCATTTCTGAGTTTCATGATAAGATATGTTATTCATTGCGAAGTGTCATGTAAACCTCGTATTCACTTCAAAAGAGTGTAAATGCGACACTTCCTTGCAAGGAAATAGCGTTTGCAGATGTCTACGTATCGTAGCAATAGAGTTCTAATGCTTCATAAAACCCGATATCGCATCTCTTTTCCGAGTTTCATGATAAGATATAATATTCATTGCGAAGTGTCATGTAAACCACGTATTCACTTCAAAAGAGTGTAAATGCGACAGTTCCTTGCAAGGAAATAGCGTTTGCAGATGTCTACGTATCGTAGCAATAGAGTTCTAATGTTTCTTGAAACGCGATATTGCATCTCTTTTCTGAGTTTCATGATAAGATATAATAGTCATTGCGAAGTGTCATGTAAACCTCGTATTCACTTCAAAAGAGTGTAAATGCGACAATTCCTTGCAAGGAAATAGCGTTTGCTGATGTCTACGTATCGTAGCAATAGAGTTCTAATGCTTCTCAAAACGCGATATCGCATTTCACTTCTATGTATCATGATAAGATATAACATTCATTGCGAAGTGTCATGTAAACCTCGTATTTACTTCAAATGAATGTAAATGCGACACTTCCTTTCAAGGAAATAGCGTTTGCAGATGTCTACGTATCGTAGCAATAGAGTTCTAATGCTTCTTGAAACGCGATATCGCATCTCTTTTCTGAGTTTCATGATAAGATATAATAGTCATTGCGAAGTGTCATGTAAACCTCGTATTCACTTCAAAAGAGTGTAAATGCGACACTTTCTTGCAAAGAAATAGCGTTTGCAGATGTCTACGTATCGTAGCAAGAGAGTTCTAATGCTTCTCAAAACGCGATATCGCATTTCACTTCTATGTATCATGATAAGATATAACATTCATTGCGAAGTGTCATGTAAACCTCGTATTCACTTCAAAAGAGTGTAAATGCGACAATTCCTTGCAAGGAAATAGCGTTTGCTGATGTCTACGTATCGTAGCAATAGAGTTCTAATGCTTCTCAAAACGCGATATCGCATTTCACTTCTATGTATCATGATAAGATATAACATCCATTGCGAAGTGTCATGTAAACCTCGTATTTACTTCAAATGAATGTAAATGCGACACTTCCTTGCAAGGAAATAGCGTTTGCAGATGTCTACGTATCGTAGCAATAGAGTTCTAATGCTTCTTAAAACGCGACATCGCATCTCATTTCTGAGTTTCATGATAAGATATGTTATTCATTGCGAAGTGCCATGTAATCCTCGTATTCACTTCAAAAGAGTGTAAATGCGACAGTTCCTTGCAAGGAAATAGCGTTTGCAGATGTCTACGTATCGTAGCAATAGAGTTGTAATGCTTCTTGAAACGCGATATCGCATCCCTTTTCTGAGTTTCATGATAAGATATAATAGTCATTGCGAAGTGTCATGTAAACCACGTATTCACTTCAAAAGAGTGTAAATGCGACAGTTCCTTGCAAGGAAATAGCGTTTGCAGATGTCTACGTATCATAGCAATAGAGGTCTAATGTTTCTTGAAACGCGATATCGCATCTCTTTTCTGAGTTTCATGATAAGATGTAATAGTCATTGCGAAGTGTCATGTAAACCTCGCATTCACTTCAAAAGAGTGTAAATGCGACAATTCCTTGCAAGGAAATAGCGTTCGCAGATGTCTACGTATCGTAGCAATAGAGTTCTAATGCTTCTTGAAACGCGATATCGCATCCCTTTTCTGAGTTTCATGATAAGACATAATAGTCATTGCGAAGTGTCATGTAAACCACGTATTCACTTCAAAAGAGTGTAAATGCGACAGTTCCTTGCAAGGAAATAGCGTTTGCAGATGTCCACGTATCGTAGCAATAGAGTTCTAATGCTTCTTGAAACGCGATATCGCATTTCACTTCTATGTATCATGATAAGATATAACATTCATTGCGAAGTGTCATGTAAACCTCGTATTTACTTCAAATGAATGTAAATGCGACACTTCCTTTCAAGGAAATAGCGTTTGCAGATGTCTACGTATCGTAGCACTAGAGTTCTAATGCTTCTTGAAACGCGATATCGCATCTCTTTTCTGAGTTTCATGATAAGATATAATAGTCATTGCGAAGTGTCATGTAAACCTCGTATTCACTTCAAAAGAGTTTAAATGCGACACTTCCTTTCAAGGAAATAGCGCTTACAGATGTCTACGTATCGTAGCAATAGAGTTCTAATGCTTCTTGAAACACGATATGTCATCCCTTTTCTGAGCTTCATGATAAGATATAATATTCATTGCGAAGTGTCATGTAAACCTCGTATTCAATTCAAAAGAGTGTAAATGCGACAGTTCCTTGCAAGGAAATAGCGTTTGCAGATGTCTACGTATCGTAGCAATAGAGTTCTAATGCCTCATAAAACGCGATATCGCATCTCTTTTCTGAGTTTCATGATAAGATATAATATTCATTGCGAAGTGTCATGTGAACCTCGTATTCACTTCAAAAGAGTGTAAATGCGACACTTCCTTGCAAAGAAATAGCGTTTGCAGATGTCTACGTATCGTAGCAAGAGAGTTCTAATGCTTCTTAAAACGCGATATCGCATTTCACTTCTATGTTTCATGATAAGATATAACATTCATTGCGAAGTGTCATGTAAACCTCGTATTCACTTCAAAAGAGTGTAAATGCGACAGTTCCTTGCAAGGAAATAGCGTTTGCAGATGTCTACGTATCGTAGCAATAGAGTTCTAATGCTTCTTGAAACGCGATATCGCATTTCACTTCTATGTATCATGATAAGATATAACATTCATTGCGAAGTGTCATGTAAACCTCGTATTTACTTCAAATGAATGTAAATGCGACACTTCCTTTCAAGGAAATAGCGTTTGCAGATGTCTACGTATCGTAGCAATAGAGTTCTAATGCTTCTTGAAACGCGATATCGCATCTCTTTTCTGAGTTTCATGATAAGATATAATAGTCATTGCGAAGTGTCATGTAAACCTCGTATTCACTTCAAAAGAGTTTAAATGCGACACTTCCTTGCAAGGAAATAGCGTTTGCAGATGTCTACGTATCGTAGCAATAGAGTTCTAATGCTTCATAAAACGCGATATCGCATCTCTTTTCTGAGTTTCATGATAAGATATAATATTCATTGCGAAGTGTCATGTAAACCTCGTATTCACTTCAAAAGAGTGTAAATGCGACACTTCCTTGCAAAGAAATAGCGTTTGCAGATGTCTACGTATCGTAGCAAGAGAGTTCTAATGCTTCTTTAAACGCGATATCGCATTTCACTTCTATGTTTCATGATAAGATATAACATTCATTGCGAAGTGTCATGTAAACCTCGTATTCACTTCAAAAGAGTGTAAATGCGACAGTTCCTTGCAAGGAAATAGCGTTTGCAGATGTCTACGTATCGTAGCAATAGAGTTCTAATGCTTCTTGGAACGCGATATCGCATCCCTTTTCTGAGTTTCATGATAAGATATAATAGTCATTGCGAAGTGTCATGTAAACCACGTATTCACTTCAAAAGAGTGTAAATGCGACAGTTCCTTGCAAGGAAATAGCGTTTGCAGATGTCTACGTATCGTAGCAATAGAGTTCTAATGCTTCTTGAAACGCGATATCGCATCTCCTTTCTGAGTTTCATGATAAGATATAATAGTCATTGCGAAGTGTCATGTAAACCTCGTATTCACTTCAAAAGAGTGTAAATGCGACAAATCCTTGCAAGGAAATAGCGTTTGCAGATGTCTACGTATCGTAGCAATAGAGTTCTCATGCTTCTCAAAACGCGATATCGCATTTCACTTCTATGTATCTTGATAAGATATAACATTCATTGCGAAGTGTCATGTAATCCTCGTATTAACTTCAAATGAATGTAAATGCGACTCTTCCTTTCAAGGAAATAGCGTTTGCAGATGTCTACGTATCGTAGCAATAGAGTTCTAATGCTTCTTGAAACGCGATATCGCATTTCACTTCTATGTATCATGATAAGATATAACATTCATTGCGAAGTGTCATGTAAACCTCGTATTTACTTCAAATGAATGTAAATGCGACACTTCCTTTCAAGGAAATAGCGTTTGCAGATGTCTACGTATCGTAGCAATAGAGTTCTAATGCTTCTTGAAACGCGATATCGCATCTCTTTTCTGAGTTTCATGATAAGATATAATAGTCATTGCGACGTGTCATGTAAACCTCGTATTCACTTCAAAAGAGTTTAAATGCGACACTTCCTTGCAAGGAAATAGCGTTTGCAGATGTCTACGTATCGTAGCAATAGAGTTCTAATGCTTCATAAAACGCGATATCGCATCTCTTTTCTGAGTTTCATGATAAGATATAATATTCATTGCGAAGTGTCATGTAAACCTCGTATTCACTTCAAAAGAGTGTAAATGCGACACTTCCTTGCAAAGAAATAGCGTTTGCAGATGTCTACGTATCGTAGCAAGAGAGTTCTAATGCTTCTTAAAACGCGATATCGCATTTCACTTCTATGTTTCATGATAAGATATAACATTCATTGCGAAGTGTCATGTAAACCTCGTATTCACTTCAAAAGAGTGCAAATGCGACAGTTCCTTGCAAGGAAATAGCGTTTGCAGATGTCTACGTATCGTAGCAATAGAGTTGTAATGCTTCTTGAAACGCGATATCGCATCCCTTTTCTGAGTTTCATTATAAGATATGTTATTCATTGCGAAGTGCCATGTAATCCTCGTATTCACTACAAAAGAGTGTAAATGCGACAGTTCCTTGCAAGGAAATAGCGTTTGCAGATGTCTCCGTATCGTAGCAATAGAGTTGTAATGCTTCTTGAAACGCGATATCGCATCCCTTTTCTGAGTTTCATGATAAGATATAATAGTCATTGCGAAGTGTCATGTAAACCACGTATTCACTTCAAAAGAGTGTAAATGCGACAGTTCCTTGCAGGGCAATAGCGTTTGCAGATGTCTACGTATCGTAGCAATAGAGTTCTAATGCTTCTTGAAACGCGATATCGCATCTCTTTTCTGAGTTTCATGATAAGATATAATAGTCATTGCGAAGTGTCATGTAAACCTCGTATTCACTTCAAAAGAGTGTAAATGCGACAATTCCTTGCAAGGAAATAGCGTTTGCTGATGTCTACGTATCGTAGCAATAGAGTTCTAATGCTTCTTAAAACGCGACATCGCATCTCATTTCTGAGTTTCATGATAAGATATGTTATTCATTGCGAAGTGCCATGTAATCCTCGTATTCACTTCAAAAGAGTGTAAATGCGACAGTTCCTTGCAAGGAAATAGCGTTTGCAGATGTCTACGTATCGTAGCAATAGAGTTGTAATGCTTCTTGAAACGCGATATCGCATCCCTTTTCTGAGTTTCATGATAAGATATAATAGTCATTGCGAAGTGTCATGTAAACCACGTATTCACTTCAAAAGAGTGTAAATGCGACAGTTCCTTGCAAGGAAATAGCGTTTGCAGATGTCTACGTATCATAGCAATAGAGGTCTAATGTTTCTTGAAACGCGATATCGCATCTCTTTTCTGAGTTTCATGATAAGATGTAATAGTCATTGCGAAGTGTCATGTAAACCTCGCATTCACTTCAAAAGAGTGTAAATGCGACAATTCCTTTCAAGGAAATAGCGCTTACAGATGTCTACGTATCGTAGCAATAGAGTTCTAATGCTTCTTGAAACACGATATGTCATCCCTTTTCTGAGTTTCATGATAAGATATAATAGTCATTGCGAAGTGTCATGTAAACCACGTATTCACTTCAAAAGAGTGTAAATGCGACAGTTCCTTGCAAGGAAATAGCGTTTGCAGATGTCTACGTATCGTAGCAATAGAGTTCTAATGCTTCTTGAAACGCGATATCGCATTTCACTTCTATGTATCATGATAAGATATAACATTCATTGCGAAGTGTCATGTAAACCTCGTATTTACTTCAAATGAATGTAAATGCGACACTTCCTTTCAAGGAAATAGCGTTTGCAGATGTCTACGTATCGTAGCAATAGAGTTCTAATGCTTCTTGAAATGCGATATCGCATCTCTTTTCTGAGTTTCATGATAAGATATAATAGTCATTGCGAAGTGTCATGTAAACCTCGTATTCACTTCAAAAGAGTTTAAATGCGACACTTCCTTTCAAGGAAATAGCGCTTACAGATGTCTACGTATCGTAGCAATAGAGTTCTAATGCTTCTTGAAACACGATATGTCATCCCTTTTCTGAGCTTCATGATAAGATATAATATTCATTGCGAAGTGTCATGTAAACCTCGTATTCACTTCAAAAGAGTGTAAATGCGACAGTTCCTTGCAAGGAAATAGCGTTTGCAGATGTCTACGTATCGTAGCAATAGAGTTCTAATGCTTCATAAAACGCGATATCGCATCTCTTTTCTGAGTTTCATGATAAGATATAATATTCATTGCGAAGTGTCATGTAAACCTCGTATTCACTTCAAAAGAGTGTAAATGCGACACTTCCTTGCAAAGAAATAGCGTTTGCAGATGTCTACGTATCGTAGCAAGAGAGTTCTAATGCTTCTTAAAACGCGATATCGCATTTCACTTCTATGTTTCATGATAAGATATAACATTCATTGCGAAGTGTCATGTAAACCTCGTATTCACTTCAAAAGAGTGTAAATGCGACAGTTCCTTGCAAGGAAATAGTGTTTGCAGATGTCTACGTATCGTAGCAATAGAGTTCTAATGCTTCATAAAACGCGATATCGAATTTCACATCTATGTTTCATGATAAGATATAACATTCATTGCGACATGTCATGTAAACCTCGTATTTACTTCAAATGAATGTAAATGCGACACTTCCTTTCAAGGAAATAGCGTTTGCAGATGTCTACGTATCGTAGCAATAGAGTTCTAATGCTTCTTGAAACGCGATATCGCATCTCCTTTCTGAGTTTCATGATAAGATATAATATTCATTGCGAAGTGTCATGTAAACCTCGTATTCACTTCAAAAGAGTGTAAATGCGACACTTCCTTTCAAGGAAATAGCGTTTGCAGACGTCTACGTATCGTAGCAATAGAGTTCTAATGCTTCTTGAAACGCGATATCGCATCCCTTTTCTGAGTTTCATGATAAGATATAATAGTCATTGCGAAGTGTCATGTAAACCACGTATTCACTTCAAAAGAGTGTAAATGCGACAGTTCCTTGCAAGGAAATAGCGTTTGCAGATGTCTACGTATCGTAGCAATAGAGTTCTAATGCTTCTTGAAACGCGATATCGCATCTCTTTTCTGAGTTTCATGATAAGATATAATAGTCATTGCGAAGTGTCATGTAAACCTCGTATTCACTTCAAAAGAGTGTAAATGCGACAAATCCTTGCAAGGAAATAGCGTTTGCAGATGTCTACGTATCGTAGCAATAGAGTTCTCATGCTTCTCAAAACGCGATATCGCATTTCACTTCTATGTATCTTGATAAGATATAACATTCATTGCGAAGTGTCATGTAATCCTCGTATTAACTTCAAATGAATGTAAATGCGACTCTTCCTTTCAAGGAAATAGCGTTTGCAGATGTCTACGTATCGTAGCAATAGAGTTCTAATGCTTCTTGAAACGCGATATCGCATTTCACTTCTATGTATCATGATAAGATATAACATTCATTGCGAAGTGTCATGTAAACCTCGTATTTACTTCAAATGAATGTAAATGCGACACTTCCTTTCAAGGAAATAGCGTTTGCAGATGTCTACGTATCGTAGCAATAGAGTTCTAATGCTTCTTGAAAAGCGATATCGCATCTCTTTTCTGAGTTTCATGATAAGATATAATAGTCATTGCGAAGTGTCATGTAAACCTCGTATTCACTTCAAAAGAGTTTAAATGCGACACTTCCTTGCAAGGAAATAGCGTTTGCAGATGTCTACGTATCGTAGCAATAGAGTTCTAATGCTTCATAAAACGCGATATCGCATCTCTTTTCTGAGTTTCATGATAAGATATAATATTCATTGCGAAGTGTCATGTAAACCTCGTATTCACTTCAAAAGAGTGTAAATGCGACACTTCCTTGCAAAGAAATAGCGTTTGCAGATGTCTACGTATCGTAGCAAGAGAGTTCTAATGCTTCTTAAAACGCGATATCGCATTTCACTTCTATGTTTCATGATAAGATATAACATTCATTGCGAAGTGTCATGTAAACCTCGTATTCACTTCAAAAGAGTGTAAATGCGACAGTTCCTTGCAAGGAAATAGCGTTTGCAGATGTCTACGTATCGTAGCAATAGAGTTGTAATGCTTCTTGAAACGCGATATCGCATCCCTTTTCTGAGTTTCATGATAAGATATGTTATTCATTGCGAAGTGCCATGTAATCCTCGTATTCACTTCAAAAGAGTGTAAATGCGACAGTTCCTTGCAAGGAAATAGCGTTTGCAGATGTCTACGTATCGTAGCAATAGAGTTGTAATGCTTCTTGAAACGCGATATCGCATCCCTTTTCTGAGTTTCATGATAAGATATAATAGTCATTGCGAAGTGTCATGTAAACCACGTATTCACTTCAAAAGAGTGTAAATGCGACAGTTCCTTGCAGGGCAATAGCGTTTGCAGATGTCTACGTATCGTAGCAATAGAGTTCTAATGTTTCTTGAAACGCGATATCGCATCTCTTTTCTGAGTTTCATGATAAGATATAATAGTCATTGCGAAGTGTCATGTAAACCTCGTATTCACTTCAAAAGAGTGTAAATGCGACAATTCCTTGCAAGGAAATAGCGTTTGCTGATGTCTGCGTATCGTAGCAATAGAGTTCTAATGCTTCTCAAAACGCGATATCGCATTTCACTTCTATGTATCATGATAAGATATAACATTCATTGCGAAGTGTCATGTAAACCTCGTATTTACTTCAAATGAATGTAAATGCGACACTTCCTTTCAAGGAAATAGCGTTTGCAGATGTCTACGTATCGTAGCAATAGAGTTCTAATGCTTCTTGAAACGCGATATCGCATCTCTTTTCTGAGTTTCATGATAAGATATAATAGTCATTGCGAAGTGTCATGTAAACCTCGTATTCACTTCAAAAGAGTTTAAATGCGACACTTCCTTGCAAGGAAATAGCGTTTGCAGATGTCTACGTATCGTAGCAATAGAGTTCTAATGCTTCTTGAAACGCGATATCGCATCTCTTTTCTGAGTTTCATGATAAGATATAATAGTCATTGCGAAGTGTCATGTAAACCTCGTATTCACTTCAAAAGAGTTTAAATGCGACACTTCCTTGCAAGGAAATAGCGTTTGCAGATGTCTACGTATCGTAGCAATAGAGTTCTAATGCTTCTTAAAACGCGACATCGCATCTCATTTCTGAGTTTCATGATAAGATATGTTATTCATTGCGAAGTGCCATGTAATCCTCGTATTCACTTCAAAAGAGTGTAATTGCGACAGTTCCTTGCAAGGAAATAGCGTTTGCAGATGTCTACGTATCGTAGCAATAGAGTTGTAATGCTTCTTGAAACGCGATATCGCATCCCTTTTCTGAGTTTCATGATAAGATATAATAGTCATTGCGAAGTGTCATGTAAACCACGTATTCACTTCAAAAGAGTGTAAATGCGACAGTTCCTTCCAAGGAAATAGCGTTTGCAGATGTCTACGTATCATAGCAATAGAGGTCTAATGTTTCTTGAAACGCGATATCGCATCTCTTTTCTGAGTTTCATGATAAGATGTAATAGTCATTGCGAAGTGTCATGTAAACCTCGCATTCACTTCAAAAGAGTGTAAATGCGACAATTCCTTTCAAGGAAATAGCGCTTACAGATGTCTACGTATCGTAGCAATAGAGTTCTAATGCTTCTTGAAACACGATATGTCATCCCTTTTCTGAGTTTCATGATAAGATATAATAGTCATTGCGAAGTGTCATGTAAACCACGTATTCACTTCAAAAGAGTGTAAATGCGACAGTTCCTTGCAAGGAAATAGCGTTTGCAGATGTCTACGTATCGTAGCAATAGAGTTCTAATGCTTCTTGAAACGCGATATCGCATTTCACTTCTATGTATCATGATAAGATATAACATTCATTGCGAAGTGTCATGTAAACCTCGTATTTACTTCAAATGAATGTAAATGCGACACTTCCTTTCAAGGAAATAGCGTTTGCAGATGTCTACGTATCGTAGCAATAGAGTTCTAATGCTTCTTGAAATGCGATATCGCATTTCTTTTCTGAGTTTCATTATAAGATATAATAGTCATTGCGAAGTGTCATGTAAACCTCGTATTCACTTCAAAAGAGTTTAAATGCGACACTTCCTTTCAAGGAAATAGCGCTTACAGATGTCTACGTATCGTAGCAATAGAGTTCTAATGCTTCTTGAAACACGATATGTCATCCCTTTTCTGAGCTTCATGATAAGATATAATATTCATTGCGAAGTGTCATGTAAACCTCGTATTCACTTCAAAAGAGTGTAAATGCGACAGTTCCTTGCAAGGAAATAGCGTTTGCAGATGTCTACGTATCGTAGCAATAGAGTTCTAATGCTTCATAAAACGCGATATCGCATCTCTTTTCTGAGTTTCATGATAAGATATAATATTCATTGCGAAGTGTCATGTGAACCTCGTATTCACTTCAAAAGAGTGTAAATGCGACACTTCCTTGCAAAGAAATAGCGTTTGCAGATGTCTACGTATCGTAGCAAGAGAGTTCTAATGCTTCTTAAAACGCGATATCGCATTTCACTTCTATGTTTCATGATAAGATATAACATTCATTGCGAAGTGTCATGTAAACCTCGTATTCACTTCAAAAGAGTGTAAATGCGACAGTTCCTTGCAAGGAAATAGCGTTTGCAGATGTCTACGTATCGTAGCAATAGAGTTCTAATGCTTCATAAAACGCGATATCGAATTTCACATCTATGTTTCATGATAAGATATAACATTCATTGCGACATGTCATGTAAACCTCGTATTTACTTCAAATGAATGTAAATGCGACACTTCCTTTCAAGGAAATAGCGTTTGCAGATGTCTACGTATCGTAGCAATAGAGTTGTAATGCTTCTTGAAACGCGATATCGCATCCCTTTTCTGAGTTTCATGATAAGATATAATAGTCATTGCGAAGTGTCATGTGTAACGTCCGGCGTGCCGCCTTCCACCCCCCAGCGCCGCCCACAGCATCCGGCAGCGACGCATCTACCGCCAGCCGCATCCAAATGCGTGGAAAGAGCGCCTTCATACACGGGAAAGCAGACCGAACGCCGAGCTAAGGCAGCCAGATATCCACGAGCACCCAGGAGATCGACCGTACGACCGCGCGACGATGCGCGCTATCGCCAGAGTTGGGAGACATGCAGCCTTCAGCCGCACGAACAGATCACCGAGCATCTCACCGATTCGCCTACGCCATCCTCCCATTATTCTTATTTTGATAATGTGTATTCATAAGAACGTCCTAGAATTAAGTACACGACACAACTAATGTACATACGCAAACAACACACACATAGTTCCTAATATATCTGCGAATTCTCATAGTCATAAGTTTCGATACGCCCAAGCAACCGTCCGACGCGCGCGGCTCACGCTTAACGCGAGCCGCGCCCCACTCCGACCGGCCGCCCCACTTCGCGGGCCGAGCGGCCACCCCACTCCGGGGTCCAGCGACTCGCACGCCACGCGACTCGAGGAGGTCGCGGACACGCGAGCTGAAGATCAGTTCCGATCAGTCCTTCGAACCGAGGAGTTCCAATCTCGCTCTCAATGCCTCAATCGGAGGTGTTTCTAATTCTACTTCAATTCTAGTTCAAGTCAATTCATTCCAATTCTAAACGTTAAGTCTATCTTTAACTTAGCCTTAGGGAAGTCAGTGTAAGCTTAGGTTTATATTAGAATATATTTTATTTTACCTTACATGTACAAGTTTAAATTTGATTATTATCCTCTAATTTCATTATTATCTACGAATTCTTCCACGAGCTATCGCGTGGATATCCATCATTCGAATCCAATCGCTAGTTGACCTTGGTAACCGGCTGGTTAGAGCGGACCGCCGCTTAACTTCGCCGATCCACAGCGGAAACTACGTGCGGATATAGTCGACGTTTCACCCTTCTGGACCGATAGGTTAGAGCGGACCGCCGCTTATCCGATTCGTATCCGGATTGCTGGAACTAGACGCGAATGTGTCTCAATCCGAAACGTAAAGCTCGACGTGCGGGACGGAAGAATTACCTACGCCGACTTATGCGCGATTACTTGGGCATCGAAGCCCTTTCGTCTCTTCGTTCGAACACCACCGTTCCAGTGGCTCTTCAACAACCTGCTCCGTCGCCTTCTTCCGGCCAAGGCAAGCCGATCAGCACAGGAAACCCGCTACGTTGGAGACTCATCCCTCTTACGATCCAGCCTCGCAGCCCTTACGCAGGGACGATTCCGGAAAGCGATCCTCGACAGCAACAGTATCTCAGGAAGGGATACTAAATTAACAACGATTCAAGACAGCAAGGGTAGGATCTTTCCTATTTACCGCGATCGCGTTTTGAAAGTGTTCGTTGTCCCACGAAAGGAACCCGGAACCCGTCGCAATTAAGCGTGCCGAGTCCGTTTTCTGGCTGCGTGTCATCCGCGAATAAAACGGAAATTTTCCACCCTCGCGACGTGACACGAAATTTGGTGACAGCGGTGGGATAGATTCGCGTTAATTCTAGAAATTCGGCTACGAAGAAACGCGACCAGCCATGGCGACACGAACGCCTACCAAAACGCGTCATCAACCGATCCGAGCCGCCGCCGCAGGTACCGACGCGGACCGCGATAAGAGAGCCGTTAGGAATATCGATTACCAGGACGCTCTTGCCGATCCAGTTCCGCGAACCGCTGAAACCGTAGATATTAGTAGACCGGCCGACAATACCGTTCAATTAATGCAGCAGATAGAGGAAATGCGCCGCGAATTAGAATCACTTCGACGATCACAAGACGCTACTAGATCCGATACCGTTCCTTTAGATTTCGCACAACGAAACGTATCGCCGCTACAAAATTCGAACACGGAAATCGCAAACTCGCAGCATGACGAGTTATCATTGAAACAAGCATTGGAGGCAGTACCGCATTACGATGGGCAGAACATGCCCGTATTGCAATTCACTCGTGCATGTAAGCGTGCTTACGAATTGATCCCAAACGGTTGTGAACGCACTTTCACGCGATTAATCAAGAGCAAATTGAAGGGCCGCGCGTACTTAGCCTTAGAAGACGAACCGTGTCAATCTATATTAGAATTGACGGATATATTACGAAGCTCTTTCGGTGCAATTAGATCCGCGGACCATTATCGCGGGGAGCTCACTAATATCTACATGAAGTCGGGAGAACACATCCTCGACTACATCAGCCGTGTAAAGGATTTACGAACAGCGATCATAGATTGCGAAAGATTAACGCCTTACGCTTCCGAACGCGGGACGTCTAACGTAGATGAATTAACATTACGTTGTTTCACGGACGGGCTTATCCCGGAAATACGCGTCCAAATTCCCGTTCACACGATTCATTCGCATCAAGAGGCATTCGCACGCGCTAGGGACCTATACAAGAGATACGAGTTAGATCGCGAACGTTTAGTAAATTCTCGACCTACAACTGAAATTCGTGCAAGGCGAAACGAAATAGTTTGCTCGAATTGCCATAACACAAGCCATTACGCGAGGGATTGCCGCAGGTCAATTCCGCCACGACAAGCGCCTAATTTGCACCGTCCCGTTATTTCACGCGACACTCCGGCTCCCAGGGCCGCATACGATCAACCGCGCCCGACCACACCCCGTGAAAAATATTGTCGGTATTGCAAAACGCCGGGTCACGAAATCGAGGAATGCCGAAAACGGCAATACTACAATAATATTCGGGCATCGGGAAACGGGAGTGGCCTCCTTCCGCGCCGCGAGACAGGACGCGAGGCCAACCAGCAAATTCGATCTCTCGCACTGAACGACCAAACCGCGGAAATCGACGATACGATGCCGCAGTAAACTTAACCGGCAAAACCAACACGCCTAGTGTCGTATTAGAATCGGTCGCGTTAATTCAACCTACCGAGTTTATGATAGACACGGGCGCCGAAATAAATATAATTAAACGCTCCGCGTTATCTTCCGTCGCACGAATCGACACCGCCGAAACAGTCGTTATAACGGGTGTAACCAATGGGAAAACGTCGACCGTCGGTACCGTGAATATAGTTTTATTCGATCGCGTGGTACCATTCAACGTGGTAAACGATAATTTTCCCCTCGGTCCGGATGGGATTCTAGGATCCGGATTTTGCGCGGATGCCGAAATATCGTTCCCGAAATGCCAGATCAAGTGGCACGGGAAAACAATTCCATTTCGTCGCGAAATTTCAAATATCGAAACCGATCAAGTTATTCCGCCTAAAGGCAATCCTTCTATAACATTCGACAAGGTCAATCCGACGACGAGCAAGCCGCAGAAACAAAAGCCGAAGACCTCGGGAAAGGTCGATATACCTGTGAACGATTTTCTAAAGACCGATGAAAGGGTCTCTATTCCGCCGCGCATGAACATCGGGGTTAAAGTCAGAATAATTAATTCTGGAATATCCCAGGGAATAATCCCCAGATTAGACATCGCGCCCGGAATATTTTTCGGCAATGCACTGGTTAGAGTTAACGAAGGGATAGCGATTACTCGAGTAATCAACTCGACCGACAAGACGGTCGAAATAGCTCTGCCACAAGTGAAGCTCGAACCAGTAGCGAAAAATTCATTCAAATCCGTAGAAGACAGCCCCGCGCTCTTCACAGTTTTTACTAAATCCGACGAATCCAGTTCAAATCCAAAATCACGGTCAGAATCCGTAAACGTTTCCGCCGCTCCGACCGGCATATCCAAAGATGGGAAATCAATTAATTCAGTTTCGCGTTCAAATGCAAATTCTATGTACGAAACTCCTTTTAGTGTCAGGACGAAACCGACATACGCTCAGGTAGCCAGTTCAGTTGTAAAACCCAGGTCAACACAACCCTCCGTAAATGCGCCGAAATCTCGCCTCGAAAAAGTAATAGAAATGTTACGATTAAATCACCTCAACCAAGAAGAAAAGCAGCACGTTTTAAAATTGGTAGATAAAACTCAAGATTTATTTTATGTAGAAGGCGATACTCTAGGTCATACAAGCGCGGCTACACACAAGATCCCTACGGTCGACGACAGACCTATTAATGTAAAACAATATAGATTCCCTCCCATACACAAAGAGGAGATTCGGGACCAAATCGAAAAACTTTTACAAAACGGCATTATCCGCGATTCTAAATCGCCCTACAACTCACCGTTATGGGTTGTTCCGAAGAAAGCTGATTCGCAAGGGAACAAGCGTTGGCGAGTGGTTATTGATTATAGAGCCTTGAACGAGAAATCAATCGCCGACGCTTATCCTTTGCCATGCATCACGGAAATCCTGGATCAGTTAGGCAGCGCTAAATATTTTAGCACATTTGACTTAGCCAGCGGTTTCCATCAGATTCCGATGGAACCCGCTGATGCACATAAAACAGCTTTTTCCACGCCGAATGGACATTATGAATTTACCCGAATGCCTTTTGGTTTAAAAAACGCGCCCGCAACGTTTCAGCGACTGATGGATAGTGTGCTCGCGGGGCTTCAAGGTAACGAGCTCTTCGTATATCTTGATGATATAGTTTTATACGCTAGCTCTCTTCAAGAGCACGCCATAAAATATGAGAAATTAACGCGCAGACTGAGAGAGGCTAATTTGGTACTCCAGCCTGACAAATGTGAATTTTTAAGACGCGAAGTAAGCTACCTCGGGCACATTATCAGCGAAAGCGGGGTGAAACCCGATCCGTCGAAAGTCAGAGCCGTTCGAGAATTTCCTCGCCCGACAAATTGTAAACAGATCAAGCAGTTCCTGGGACTCGCAGGTTATTACAGACGGTTTATCTCAAATTTCTCCAACGTCGCTAAGCCATTAACAAACCTCTTGAAAAAGGACACTCCGTTCGTGTGGCGTAATGAGCAACAGAACGCCTTTGTGAAGCTACGAGACGCCTTATGTGAAGCACCGATACTCCAGTATCCTAACTTTAAGCTGCCTTTTATAATAACTACAGACGCATCAGCGGATGCCATAGGTGCGGTGCTCAGTCAGGGCCCGATAGGCCGCGACTTACCAATTGCTTACACATCAAGACTCTTGAATTCTGCAGAACGAAACTATTCGACTATCGAGAAAGAATGTCTAGCTATCGTGTACGCGGTGCATCACTTTAGGCCTTATATATATGGTAATCAGTTCAAGTTAGTCACAGACCACCGTCCACTGGTGTGGATGAATTCCGTTAAAGATCCATCCAGCCGTCTTGTGCGGTGGAGGCTGAAGCTCGCGGAATACAATTACGAAATGATTTATAAAACGGGAAAAACCAATCTTAATGCAGATGCCCTATCACGGAATCCAGTCAAAGTTCTTCCAATCACACAGTCGTCCTCATCCGATGAAAATATTTTTGAACCGTATCCTAAATCCCGTCAACAAAAGAAATCCGTTGTTCCACCTCCACCTCCGCCTTCACCTAGCTCAGACGACCATGGCGCACCAGAAACGTTACCACGCGAAACATTAAAATTACCGACATTACCGACGTTACCGACACCACGTACAGCGACCGATAAAGAAGAAATTTATACACCATTACCAAACGAACATGTCAGGTTAGAGCCATTATTTAAGTTCACAAGGGACACGATAGCAACCAGACGAGATAACAACGTTATTTTCATTACAAAATCAGGTCATTCCTATGACGCAGGCGCGAAGGAAATGGAAAAAGCCGGAAAATTTTTCTTCAGTAAAAATGACGTAGTTCTCACTAAAGCCAGAGTCATTAAAATCGACGATTTCTATCAAGTTCAACTTCCAATAATTGAACATGAAAGCCGCGCTATTGACTATCAAATCGTAATAGAATCTTTACGATCATTATTCGACGTAGTCAGTGAACTGCAGTTGCAAACAATTAGTATCGCACAGACAGCCTTAGATTCAATTCCATGGTCACAAATACAAAAAGCTTTACAAGATTTATTTTATGAAATGCCAATTCAAATTACTGTCTGTCAAGGACTTATTCACATTCCACCGGTAGAACATAGAACAAAAATAATTCAAGAAAATCACGATACACCAATAGGAGGCCACAAGGGAGTAAACAAGACATACTCTCGCATTCGGGAAAAATACTTCTGGCCTAACATGAAAACCGAAATCCAAAATTATATAAGCAAATGTAGGAGTTGCCAACGCGAAAAATTAGTTAGAGTAAAAACACGACAACCATTGACTTTAACAGACACACCAGGATGCGCTTTTGATAAGATCTCAATGGACGTCATGGGCCCCCTTCCAATAACCCCGGATGAATATACACATATCCTCACTATCCAGGACCTTCTAACTAAATATTCCGTCGCTATTCCTCTCAAACAAACTACAGCCGTCGATATAGCAGATGCACTCATCACAGAATTTATTTGTAAATTTGGATGTCCGAAAGGCATCTTGACCGACCAGGGGTCGAATTTCATCAATAGTCTTATTAAAGCCATAGCCGTTAAATTCAGAATAAAACAATACAAATCCACAGCCTTCCACCCACAAACGAATGGTTCGGTGGAGAGATCACACCATGTTCTTGCTGAGTATTTAAAACATTACATCGACACCAGTGGCGATTGGAAAAGATGGCTTCCTTATGCCATGTTTTCTTACAACACCAGTGTACACGAAGGCACCCTTTACACACCGCACGAACTCGTCTTCGGTCGAATAGCTAGGACACCATCCGAAACACCGTTCCAAGACAGTACCGAAAACGAAACATATTCCGACTACTTAATCATGTTAAACGAGAAAATCACCAGATCCCAGCGAATTGCGCGAGAAAACCTCGACAATGCGAAACGTCGAGCAAAATATTATTACGATAAAAAGACCAATACTCAAAAATTCGAAGCTGGGCAATGGGTCTTCCTACTTAGGGAACCCAACAGACATAAGTTTGAGTCCCAATACGTAGGCCCATACAGGATCGTCGAAATTTTGAGTAATAATAATGTCAAGTTAGCAATTAAGGATCGTTATAAAATAGTTCATAGTAATAAGTTAAAGTTATGTAAAAGGATGAGTGGAGTGAGAGAAACAAAGACTGAATGCAAAATAGTGCAAAGTGAGACAACTTCCACAAACTCAAGTGAAAACAGTGAAAGTTTAAGTGCCGGTGAATCTAGTGGCATCAAACATCATTTGGAAGGTTACTCCGCAGAGGTGAAGCGAGCCCGCCATAGTTCATCCGGCCGGCACTCCTATGTACATCGGCAGCCAACCGGCAGGACGACGAATCTGCAACCCTCAAACAATCCGCACGTACCAGACAGGAGATCTTGGCATTGCCAAGATTCCTTTTGTATGGGGGGAGGTGTAACGTCCGGCGTGCCGCCTTCCACCCCCCAGCGCCGCCCACAGCATCCGGCAGCGACGCATCTACCGCCAGCCGCATCCAAATGCGTGGAAAGAGCGCCTTCATACACGGGAAAGCAGACCGAACGCCGAGCTAAGGCAGCCAGATATCCACGAGCACCCAGGAGATCGACCGTACGACCGCGCGACGATGCGCGCTATCGCCAGAGTTGGGAGACATGCAGCCTTCAGCCGCACGAACAGATCACCGAGCATCTCACCGATTCGCCTACGCCATCCTCCCATTATTCTTATTTTGATAATGTGTATTCATAAGAACGTCCTAGAATTAAGTACACGACACAACTAATGTACATACGCAAACAACACACACATAGTTCCTAATATATCTGCGAATTCTCATAGTCATAAGTTTCGATACGCCCAAGCAACCGTCCGACGCGCGCGGCTCACGCTTAACGCGAGCCGCGCCCCACTCCGACCGGCCGCCCCACTTCGCGGGCCGAGCGGCCACCCCACTCCGGGGTCCAGCGACTCGCACGCCACGCGACTCGAGGAGGTCGCGGACACGCGAGCTGAAGATCAGTTCCGATCAGTCCTTCGAACCGAGGAGTTCCAATCTCGCTCTCAATGCCTCAATCGGAGGTGTTTCTAATTCTACTTCAATTCTAGTTCAAGTCAATTCATTCCAATTCTAAACGTTAAGTCTATCTTTAACTTAGCCTTAGGGAAGTCAGTGTAAGCTTAGGTTTATATTAGAATATATTTTATTTTACCTTACATGTACAAGTTTAAATTTGATTATTATCCTCTAATTTCATTATTATCTACGAATTCTTCCACGAGCTATCGCGTGGATATCCATCATTCGAATCCAATCGCTAGTTGACCTTGGTAACCGGCTGGTTAGAGCGGACCGCCGCTTAACTTCGCCGATCCACAGCGGAAACTACGTGCGGATATAGTCGACGTTTCACCCTTCTGGACCGATAGGTTAGAGCGGACCGCCGCTTATCCGATTCGTATCCGGATTGCTGGAACTAGACGCGAATGTGTCTCAATCCGAAACGTAAAGCTCGACGTGCGGGACGGAAGAATTACCTACGCCGACTTATGCGCGATTACTTGGGCATCGAAGCCCTTTCGTCTCTTCGTTCGAACACCACCGTTCCAGTGGCTCTTCAACAACCTGCTCCGTCGCCTTCTTCCGGCCAAGGCAAGCCGATCAGCACAGGAAACCCGCTACGTTGGAGACTCATCCCTCTTACGATCCAGCCTCGCAGCCCTTACGCAGGGACGATTCCGGAAAGCGATCCTCGACAGCAACAGTATCTCAGGAAGGGATACTAAATTAACAACGATTCAAGACAGCAAGGGTAGGATCTTTCCTATTTACCGCGATCGCGTTTTGAAAGTGTTCGTTGTCCCACGAAAGGAACCCGGAACCCGTCGCAATTAAGCGTGCCGAGTCCGTTTTCTGGCTGCGTGTCATCCGCGAATAAAACGGAAATTTTCCACCCTCGCGACGTGACACATGTAAACCACGTATTCACTTCAAAAGAGTGTAAATGCGACAGTTCCTTGCAAGGAAATAGCGTTTGCAGATGTCTACGTATCATAGCAATAGAGGTCTAATGTTTCTTGAAACGCGATATCGCATCTCTTTTCTGAGTTTCATGATAAGATGTAATAGTCATTGCGAAGTGTCATGTAAACCTCGTATTCACTTCAAAAGAGTGTAAATGCGACAATTCCTTGCAAGGAAATAGCGTTCGCAGATGTCTACGTATCGTAGCAATAGAGTTCTAATGCTTCTTGAAACGCGATATCGCATCCCTTTTCTGAGTTTCATGATAAGACATAATAGTCATTGCGAAGTGTCATGTAAACCACGTATTCACTTCAAAAGAGTGTAAATGCGACAGTTCCTTGCAAGGAAATAGCGTTTGCAGATGTCTACGTATCGTAGCAATAGAGTTCTAATGCTTCTTGAAACGCGATATCGCATTTCACTTCTATGTATCATGATAAGATATAACATTCATTGCGAAGTGTCATGTAAACCTCGTATTTACTTCAAGTGAATGTAAATGCGACACTTCCTTTCAAGGAAATAGCGTTTGCAGATGTCTACGTATCGTAGCAATAGAGTTCTAATGCTTCCTGAAACGCGATATCGCATCTCTTTTCTGAGTTTCATGATAAGATATAATATTCATTGCGAAGTGTCATGTAAACCTCGTATTCACTTCAAAAGAGTGTAAATGCGACACTTCCTTGCAAGGAAATAGCGTTTGCAGATGTCTACGTATCGTAGCAATAGAGTTCTCATGCTTCTCAAAACGCGATATCGCATTTCACTTCTATGTATCTTGATGAGATATAACATTCATTGCGAAGTGTCATGTAAACCTCGTATTAACTTCAAATGAATGTAAATGCGACACTTCCTTTCAAGGAAATAGCGTTTGCAGATGTCTACGTATCGTAGCAATAGAGTTCTAATGCTTCTTGAAATGCGATATCGCATCTCTTTTCTGAGTTTCATGATAAGATATAATAGTCATTGCGAAGTGTCATGTAAACCTCGTATTCACTTCAAAAGAGTTTAAATGCGACACTTCCTTTCAAGGAAATAGCGTTTGCAGATGTCTACGTATCGTAGCAATAGAGTTCTAATGCTTCTTGAAACGCGATATCGCATCTCCTTTCTGAGTTTCATGATAAGATATAACATTCATTGCGAAGTGTCATGTAAACCTCGTATTCACTTCAAAAGATTGCAAATGCGACACTTCCTTTCAAGGAAATAGCGTTTGCAGATGTCTACGTATCGTAGCAATAGAGTTCTAATGCTTCTTGAAACGCGATATCGAATTTCACATCTATGTTTCATGATAAGATATAACATTCATTGCGAAGTGTCACGTAAACCTCGTATTTACTTCAAATGAATGTAAATGCGACACTTCCTTTCAAGGAAATAGCGTTTGCAGATGTCTACGTATCGTAGCAATAGAGTTCTAATGCTTCTTGAAACGCGATATCGCATCTAATTTCTATGTTTCATAATAAGATATAACATTCGTTGCGAAGTTTCATGTAAATCTCGTATTTACTTCGAATGAATGTAAATGCGACACTTCCTTTCAAGGAAATAGCGTTTGCAGATGTCTTCGTATCGTAGCAATAGAGTTCTAATGCTTCTTAAAACGCGATATCGCATTTCACTTCTGTGTTTCATGATAAGATATAACATTCATTGCGAAGTGTCATGTAAACCACGTATTCACTTCAAAAGAGTGTAAATGCGACAGTTCCTTGCAAAGAAATAGCGTTTGCAGATGTCTACGTATCGTAGCAATAGAGTTCTAATGCTTCATAAAACACGATATCGAATTTCAAATCTATGTTTCATGATAAGATATAACATTCATTGCGAAGTGTCATGTAAACCTCGTATTTACTTCAAATGAATGTAAATGCGACACTTCCTTTCAAGGAAATAGCGTTTGCAGATGTCTACGTATCGTAGCAATAGAGTTCTAATGCTTCATAAAACGCGATATCGCATTTCACATCTATGTTTCACGATAAGATATAACATTCATTGCGTAGCGTCATGTAAACCTCGTATCTACTTCAAATGAATGTAAATGCGACAGTTCCTTGCAAGGAAATAGCGTTTGCAGATGTCTACGTATCGTAGCAATAGAGTTCTAATGGTTCATAAAACGCGATATCGTATTTCACATCTATGTTTCACGATAAGATATAACATTCATTGCGAAGTGTCATGTAAACCTCGTATTTACTTCAAATGAATGTAAATGCGACACTTCCTTTCAAGGAAATAGCGTTTGCAGATGTCTACGTATCGTAGCAATAGAGTTCTAATGCTTCTTGAAACGCGATATCGCATCTCTTTTCTGAGTTTCATGATAAGATATAATATTCATTGCGAAGTGTCATGTAAACCTCGTATTCACTTCAAAAGAGTGTAAATGCGACACTTCCTTGCAAGGAAATAGCGTTTGCAGATGTCTACGTATCGTAGCAATAGAGTTCTAATGCTTCTTAAAACGCGATATCGCATTTCACTTCTATGTTTCATGATAAGATATAACATTCATTGCGAAGTGTCATGTAAACCTCGTATTCACTTCAAAAGAGTGTAAATGCGACACTTCCTTGCAAGGAAATAGCGTTTGCAGATGTCTACGTATCGTAGCAATAGAATTCTAATGCTTCTTAAAACGCGATATCGCATTTCACTTCTATGTTTCATGATAAGGTATAACATTCATTGCGAAGTGTCATGTAAACCTCGTATTCACTTCAAAAGAGTGTAAATGCGACACTTCCTTGCAAGGAAATAGCGTTTGCAGATGTGTACGTATCGTAGCAATAGAGTTCTAATGCTTCTTAAAACGCGATATCGCATTTCACTTCGATGTTTCATGATAAGATATAACATTCATTGCGAAGTGTCATGTAAACCTCGTATTTACTTCAAATGAATGTAAATGCGACACTTCCTTTCAAGGAAATAGCGTTTACAGATGTCTACGTATCGTAGCAATAGAGTTCTAATGCTTCTTAAAACGCGATATCGCATCTCATTTCTATGTTTCATGATAAGATACAACATTCATTGCGAAGTGTTATGTAAACCTCGTATTAACTTCAAAAGGGTGTAAATGCGACACTTCCTTGCAGGGAAATATTGTTTGCAGATGTCTACGTATCGTAGCAATAGAGTTCTAATGCTTCTTAAAACGCGATATCGCATTTCACTTCTATGTTTCATGATAAGATATAACATTCATTGCGAAGTGTCATGTAAACCTCGTATTCACTTCAAAAGAGTGTAAATGCGACAGTTCCTTGCAAGGAAATAGCGTTTGCAGATGTCTACGTATCGTAGCAATAGAGTTCTAATGCTTCTTGAAACGCGATATCGCATCCCTTTTCTGAGTTTCATGATAAGATATAATAGTCATTGCGAAGTGTCATGTAAACCACGTATTCACTTCAAAAGAGTGTAAATGCGACAGTTCCTTGCAAGGAAATAGCGTTTGCAGATGTCTACGTATCGTAGCAATAGAGTTCTAATGCTTCTTGTAACGCGATATCGCATCTCTTTTCTGAGTTTCATGATAAGATATAATAGTCATTGCGAAGTGTCATGTAAACCTCGTATTCACTTCAAAAGAGTGTAAATGCGACAAATCCTTGCAAGGAAATAGCGTTTGCAGATGTCTACGTATCGTAGCAATAGAGTTCTCATGCTTCTCAAAACGCGATATCGCATTTCACTTCTATGTATCTTGATAAGATATAACATTCATTGCGAAGTGTCATGTAAACCTTGTATTAACTTCAAATGAATGTAAATGCGACACTTCCTTTCAAGGAAATAGCGTTTGCAGATGTCTACGTATCGTAGCAATAGAGTTCTAATGCTTCTTGAAACGCGATATCGCATTTCACTTCTATGTATCATGATAAGATATAACATTCATTGCGAAGTGTCATGTAAACCTCGTATTTACTTCAAATGAATGTAAATGCGACACTTCCTTTCAAGGAAATAGCGTTTGCAGATGTCTACGTATCGTAGCAATAGAGTTCTAATGCTTCTTGAAACGCGATATCGCATCTCTTTTCTGAGTTTCATGATAAGATATAATAGTCATTGCGAAGTGTCATGTAAACCTCGTATTCACTTCAAAAGAGTTTAAATGCGACACTTCCTTGCAAGGAAATAGCGTTTGCAGATGTCTACGTATCGTAGCAATAGAGTTCTAATGCTTCATAAAACGCGATATCGCATCTCTTTTCTGAGTTTCATGATAAGATATAATATTAATTGCGAAGTGTCATGTAAACCTCGTATTCACTTCAAAAGAGTGTAAATGCGACACTTCCTTGCAAAGAAATAGCGTTTGCAGATGTCTACGTATCGTAGCAAGAGAGTTCTAATGCTTCTTAAAACGCGATATCGCATTTCACTTCTATGTTTCATGATAAGATATAACATTCATTGCGAAGTGTCATGTAAACCTCGTATTCACTTCAAAAGAGTGTAAATGCGACAGTTCCTTGCAAGGAAATAGCGTTTGCAGATGTCTACGTATCGTAGCAATAGAGTTCTAATGCTTCTTGAAACGCGATATCGCATCCCTTTTCTGAGTTTCATGATAAGATATAATAGTCATTGCGAAGTGTCATGTAAACCACGTATTCACTTCAAAAGAGTGTAAATGCGACAGTTCCTTGCAGGGAAATAGCGTTTGCAGATGTCTACGTATCGTAGCAATAGAGTTCTAATGCTTCTTGAAACGCGATATCGCATCTCTTTTCTGAGTTTCATGATAAGATATAATAGTCATTGCGAAGTGTCATGTAAACCTCGTATTCATTTCAAAAGAGTTTAAATGCGACACTTCCTTACAAGGAAATAGCGTTTGCAGATGTCTACGTATCGTAGCAATAGAGTTCTAATGCTTCTTAAAACGCGACATCGCATCTCATTTCTGAGTTTCATGATAAGATATGTTATTCATTGCGAAGTGCCATGTAATCCTCGTATTCACTTCAAAAGAGTGTAAATGCGACACTTCCTTGCAAGGAAATAGCGTTTGCAGATGTCTACGTATCGTAGCAATAGAGTTGTAATGCTTCTTGAAACGCGATATCGCATCCCTTTTCTGAGTTTCATGATAAGATATAACAGTCATTGCGAAGTGTCATGTAAACCACGTATTCACTTCAAAAGAGTGTAAATGCGACAGTTCCTTGCAAGGAAATAGCGTTTGCAGATGTCTACGTATCATAGCAATAGAGGTCTAATGTTTCTTGAAACGCGATATCGCATCTCTTTTCTGAGTTTCATGATAAGATGTAATAGTCATTGCGAAGTGTCATGTAAACCTCGTATTCACTTCAAAAGAGTGTAAATGCGACAATTCCTTGCAAGGAAATAGCGTTCGCAGATGTCTACGTATCGTAGCAATAGAGTTCTAATGCTTCTTGAAACGCGATATCGCATCCCTTTTCTGAGTTTCATGATAAGACATAATAGTCATTGCGAAGTGTCATGTAAACCACGTATTCACTTCAAAAGAGTGTAAATGCGACAGTTCCTTGCAAGGAAATAGCGTTTGCAGATGTCTACGTATCGTAGCAATAGAGTTCTAATGCTTCTTGAAACGCGATATCGCATTTCACTTCTATGTATCATGATAAGATATAACATTCATTGCGAAGTGTCATGTAAACCTCGTATTTACTTCAAGTGAATGTAAATGCGACACTTCCTTTCAAGGAAATAGCGTTTGCAGATGTCTACGTATCGTAGCAATAGAGTTCTAATGCTTCCTGAAACGCGATATCGCATCTCTTTTCTGAGTTTCATGATAAGATATAATATTCATTGCGAAGTGTCATGTAAACCTCGTATTCACTTCAAAAGAGTGTAAATGCGACACTTCCTTGCAAGGAAATAGCGTTTGCAGATGTCTACGTATCGTAGCAATAGAGTTCTCATGCTTCTCAAAACGCGATATCGCATTTCACTTCTATGTATCTTGATGAGATATAACATTCATTGCGAAGTGTCATGTAAACCTCGTATTAACTTCAAATGAATGTAAATGCGACACTTCCTTTCAAGGAAATAGCGTTTGCAGATGTCTACGTATCGTAGCAATAGAGTTCTAATGCTTCTTGAAATGCGATATCGCATCTCTTTTCTGAGTTTCATGATAAGATATAATAGTCATTGCGAAGTGTCATGTAAACCTCGTATTCACTTCAAAAGAGTTTAAATGCGACACTTCCTTTCAAGGAAATAGCGTTTGCAGATGTCTACGTATCGTAGCAATAGAGTTCTAATGCTTCTTGAAACGCGATATCGCATTTCACTTCTATGTATCATGATAAGATATAACATTCATTGCGAAGTGTCATGTAAACCTCGTATTTACTTCAAATGAATGTAAATGCGACACTTCCTTTCAAGGAAATAGCGTTTGCAGATGTCTACGTATCGTAGCAATAGAGTTCTAATGCTTCTTGAAACGCGATATCGCATCTCTTTTCTGAGTTTCATGATAAGATATAATAGTCATTGCGAAGTGTCATGTAAACCTCGTATTCACTTCAAAAGAGTTTAAATGCGACACTTCCTTGCAAGGAAATAGCGTTTGCAGATGTCTACGTATCGTAGCAATAGAGTTCTAATGCTTCATAAAACGCGATATCGCATCTCTTTTCTGAGTTTCATGATAAGATATAATATTAATTGCGAAGTGTCATGTAAACCTCGTATTCACTTCAAAAGAGTGTAAATGCGACACTTCCTTGCAAAGAAATAGCGTTTGCAGATGTCTACGTATCGTAGCAAGAGAGTTCTAATGCTTCTTAAAACGCGATATCGCATTTCACTTCTATGTTTCATGATAAGATATAACATTCATTGCGAAGTGTCATGTAAACCTCGTATTCACTTCAAAAGAGTGTAAATGCGACAGTTCCTTGCAAGGAAATAGCGTTTGCAGATGTCTACGTATCGTAGCAATAGAGTTCTAATGCTTCTTGAAACGCGATATCGCATCCCTTTTCTGAGTTTCATGATAAGATATAATAGTCATTGCGAAGTGTCATGTAAACCACGTATTCACTTCAAAAGAGTGTAAATGCGACAGTTCCTTGCAGGGAAATAGCGTTTGCAGATGTCTACGTATCGTAGCAATAGAGTTCTAATGCTTCTTGAAACGCGATATCGCATCTCTTTTCTGAGTTTCATGATAAGATATAATAGTCATTGCGAAGTGTCATGTAAACCTCGTATTCATTTCAAAAGAGTTTAAATGCGACACTTCCTTACAAGGAAATAGCGTTTGCAGATGTCTACGTATCGTAGCAATAGAGTTCTAATGCTTCTTAAAACGCGACATCGCATCTCATTTCTGAGTTTCATGATAAGATATGTTATTCATTGCGAAGTGCCATGTAATCCTCGTATTCACTTCAAAAGAGTGTAAATGCGACACTTCCTTGCAAGGAAATAGCGTTTGCAGATGTCTACGTATCGTAGCAATAGAGTTGTAATGCTTCTTGAAACGCGATATCGCATCCCTTTTCTGAGTTTCATGATAAGATATAATAGTCATTGCGAAGTGTCATGTAAACCACGTATTCACTTCAAAAGAGTGTAAATGCGACAGTTCCTTGCAAGGAAATAGCGTTTGCAGATGTCTACGTATCATAGCAATAGAGGTCTAATGTTTCTTGAAACGCGATATCGCATCTCTTTTCTGAGTTTCATGATAAGATGTAATAGTCATTGCGAAGTGTCATGTAAACCTCGTATTCACTTCAAAAGAGTGTAAATGCGACAATTCCTTGCAAGGAAATAGCGTTCGCAGATGTCTACGTATCGTAGCAATAGAGTTCTAATGCTTCTTGAAACGCGATATCGCATCCCTTTTCTGAGTTTCATGATAAGACATAATAGTCATTGCGAAGTGTCATGTAAACCACGTATTCACTTCAAAAGAGTGTAAATGCGACAGTTCCTTGCAAGGAAATAGCGTTTGCAGATGTCTACGTATCGTAGCAATAGAGTTCTAATGCTTCTTGAAACGCGATATCGCATTTCACTTCTATGTATCATGATAAGATATAACATTCATTGCGAAGTGTCATGTAAACCTCGTATTTACTTCAAGTGAATGTAAATGCGACACTTCCTTTCAAGGAAATAGCGTTTGCAGATGTCTACGTATCGTAGCAATAGAGTTCTAATGCTTCCTGAAACGCGATATCGCATCTCTTTTCTGAGTTTCATGATAAGATATAATATTCATTGCGAAGTGTCATGTAAACCTCGTATTCACTTCAAAAGAGTGTAATTGCGACACTTCCTTGCAAGGAAATAGCGTTTGCAGATGTCTACGTATCGTAGCAATAGAGTTCTCATGCTTCTCAAAACGCGATATCGCATTTCACTTCTATGTATCTTGATGAGATATAACATTCATTGCGAAGTGTCATGTAAACCTCGTATTAACTTCAAATGAATGTAAATGCGACACTTCCTTTCAAGGAAATAGCGTTTGCAGATGTCTACGTATCGTAGCAATAGAGTTCTAATGCTTCTTGAAATGCGATATCGCATCTCTTTTCTGAGTTTCATGATAAGATATAATAGTCATTGCGAAGTGTCATGTAAACCTCGTATTCACTTCAAAAGAGTTTAAATGCGACACTTCCTTTCAAGGAAATAGCGTTTGCAGATGTCTACGTATCGTAGCAATAGAGTTCTAATGCTTCTTGAAACGCGATATCGCATCTCCTTTCTGAGTTTCATGATAAGATATAACATTCATTGCGAAGTGTCATGTAAACCTCGTATTCACTTCAAAAGATTGCAAATGCGACACTTCCTTTCAAGGAAATAGCGTTTGCAGATGTCTACGTATCGTAGCAATAGAGTTCTAATGCTTCTTGAAACGCGATATCGAATTTCACATCTATGTTTCATGATAAGATATAACATTCATTGCGAAGTGTCACGTAAACCTCGTATTTACTTCAAATGAATGTAAATGCGACACTTCCTTTCAAGGAAATAGCGTTTGCAGATGTCTACGTATCGTAGCAATAGAGTTCTAATGCTTCTTGAAACGCGATATCGCATCTAATTTCTATGTTTCATAATAAGATATAACATTCGTTGCGAAGTTTCATGTAAATCTCGTATTTACTTCGAATGAATGTAAATGCGACACTTCCTTTCAAGGAAATAGCGTTTGCAGATGTCTTCGTATCGTAGCAATAGAGTTCTAATGCTTCTTAAAACGCGATATCGCATTTCACTTCTGTGTTTCATGATAAGATATAACATTCATTGCGAAGTGTCATGTAAACCACGTATTCACTTCAAAAGAGTGTAAATGCGACAGTTCCTTGCAAAGAAATAGCGTTTGCAGATGTCTACGTATCGTAGCAATAGAGTTCTAATGCTTCATAAAACACGATATCGAATTTCAAATCTATGTTTCATGATAAGATATAACATTCATTGCGAAGTGTCATGTAAACCTCGTATTCACTTCAAAAGAGTTTAAATGCGACACTTCCTTTCAAGGAAATAGCGTTTGCAGATGTCTACGTATCGTAGCAATAGAGTTCTAATGCTTCATAAAACGCGATATCGCATTTCACATCTATGTTTCACGATAAGATATAACATTCATTGCGTAGTGTCATGTAAACCTCGTATTTACTTCAAATGAATGTAAATGCGACAGTTCCTTGCAAGGAAATAGCGTTTGCAGATGTCTACGTATCGTAGCAATAGAGTTCTAATGGTTCATAAAACGCGATATCGTATTTCACATCTATGTTTCACGATAAGATATAACATTCATTGCGAAGTGTCATGTAAACCTCGTATTTACTTCAAATGAATGTAAATGCGACACTTCCTTTCAAGGAAATAGCGTTTGCAGATGTCTACGTATCGTAGCAATAGAGTTCTAATGCTTCTTGAAACGCGATATCGCATCTCTTTTCTGAGTTTCATGATAAGATATAATATTCATTGCGAAGTGTCATGTAAACCTCGTATTCACTTCAAAAGAGTGTAAATGCGACACTTCCTTGCAAGGAAATAGCGTTTGCAGATGTCTACGTATCGTAGCAATAGAGTTCTAATGCTTCTTAAAACGCGATATCGCATTTCACTTCTATGTTTCATGATAAGATATAACATTCATTGCGAAGTGTCATGTAAACCTCGTATTCACTTCAAAAGAGTGTAAATGCGACACTTCCTTGCAAGGAAATAGCGTTTGCAGATGTCTACGTATCGTAGCAATAGAATTCTAATGCTTCTTAAAACGCGATATCGCATTTCACTTCTATGTTTCATGATAAGGTATAACATTCATTGCGAAGTGTCATGTAAACCTCGTATTCACTTCGAAAGAGTGTAAATGCGACACTTCCTTGCAAGGAAATAGCGTTTGCAGATGTGTACGTATCGTAGCAATAGAGTTCTAATGCTTCTTAAAACGCGATATCGCATTTCACTTCGATGTTTCATGATAAGATATAACATTCATTGCGAAGTGTCATGTAAACCTCGTATTTACTTCAAATGAATGTAAATGCGACACTTCCTTTCAAGGAAATAGCGTTTACAGATGTCTACGTATCGTAGCAATAGAGTTCTAATGCTTCTTAAAACGCGATATCGCATCTCATTTCTATGTTTCATGATAAGATACAACATTCATTGCGAAGTGTTATGTAAACCTCGTATTAACTTCAAAAGGGTGTAAATGCGACACTTCCTTGCAGGGAAATATTGTTTGCAGATGTCTACGTATCGTAGCAATAGAGTTCTAATGCTTCTTAAAACGCGATATCGCATTTCACTTCTATGTTTCATGATAAGATATAACATACATTGCGAAGTGTCATGTAAACCTCGTATTCACTTCAAAAGAGTGTAAATGCGACACTTCCTTGCAAGGAAATAGCGTTTGCAGATGTCTACGTATCGTAGCAATAGAGTTCTAATGCTTCTTAAAACGCGATATCGCAATTCACTTCGATGTTTCATGATAAGATATAGCATTCATTGCGAAGTGTCATGTAAACCTCGTATTTACTTCAAATGAATGTAAATGCGACACTTCCTTTCAAGGAAATAGCGTTTGCAGATGTCTACGTATCGCAGCAATAGAGTTCTAATGCTTCTTGAAACGCGATATCGCATCTCTTTTCTGAGCTTCATGATAAGATATAATAGTCATTGCGAAGTGTCATGTAAACCTCGTATTCACTTCAAAAGAGTGTAAATGCGACAATTCCTTGCAAAGAAATAGCGTTTGCAGATGTCTACGTATCGTAGAAATAGAGTTCTAATGCATCTCAAAACTCGATATCGCATTTCACTTCTATGTATCATGATAAGATATAACATTCATTGCGAAGTGTCATGTAAACCTCGTATTTACTTCAAATGAATGTAAATGCGACACTTCCTTTCAAGGAAATAGCGTTTGCAGATGTTTACGTATCGTAGGGATAGAGTTCTAATGCTTCTTAAAACGTGATATCGCATCTCATTTCTATGTTTCATGGTAAGATATAATATTCATTGCGAAGTGTTATGCATTCCTCGTATACGATTCAAATGAATGTAAATGCGACACTTCCTTGCTAGGAAATAGCGTTTGCAGATGTTTACGTATCGTAGGGATAGAGTTCTAGTGCTTCTTAAAACGTGATATCGTATCTCATTTCTATGTTTCATGATAAGGTATAATATCCATTGCGAAGTGTTATGTAAACCTCGCATTCACTTTAAAAGTATGTAAATGCTACACTTCCTTGCAAGGAAATAGCGTTTGGAGATGTCTACGTATCGAAGCAATAGAGTTCAAATGCTTCTTAAAACGAGATATCGCATATCATATATATGTTTCATGATAAGATATAATATTCATTGCGAAGTGTTATGCATTCCTCGTCTACGATTCAAATGAATGTAAATACGACTCTTCCTTGCTAGGAAATAGCGTCTGCAGATGTTTACGTATCGTACGGATAGAGTTCTAACGCTTCTTAAAACGTGATATCGCATCTCATTTCTATGTTTCATGGTAAGATATAATATTCATTGCGAAGTGTTATGTATTCCTCGTCTACGATTCAAATGAATGTAAATGCGACACTTCCTTGCTAGGAAATAGCGTTTGCAGATGTATACGTATCTAAGCAATAGAGTTCTTATGCTTCTTAAAATGCGATATAGCATCTCATTTCTATGTTTCATGGTAAGATATAATATGATTTGCGAAGTGTCTTGTATTCCTCGTCTACTCTTCAAATGAATGTAAATGCGACACTACCTTGCTAGGAAATAGCGTTTGCAGATGTCTACGTATCGTAGGGATAGAGGTCTAATGCTTCTTAAAACGTGATATCGCATCTCATTTCTATGTTTCATGGTAAGATATAATATGATTCGCGAAGTGTCATGTATTCCTCGTCTACACTTCAAATGAATGTAAATGCGACACTTCCTTGCAAGGATATAGCATTTACAGATGTCTACGTATCGAAGCAATAGAGTTCAAATGCTTCTTAAAACGAGATATCGCATCTCATATTTATGTTTCATGATAAGATATAATATTCGTTGCTAAGTGTTTTGCATTCCTCGTCTACGATTGAAATGAATGTAAATGCGACACTTCCTTGCTAGGAAATAGCGTTTGCAGATGTTTACGTATCGTAGGGATAGAGTTCTAGTGCTTCTTAAAACGAGATATCGCATCTCATATCTATGCTTCATGATAACATATAATATTCATTGCGAATTGTTATGCATTCCTCGTCTACGATTCAAATGAATGTAAATGCGACACTTCCTTGCTAGGAAATAGCGTTTGCAGATATTTACGTATCGAAGCATTAGAGTTCAAATGCTTCTTAAGACGAGATAGCTCATCTCATATCTATGTTTCATGATAAGATATAATATTCATTGCTAAGTGATTTGCATTCCTCGTCTACGATTGAAATGAATGTAAATGCGACACTTCCTTGCTAGGATATAGCGTTTTCAGATGTTTACGTATCGTAGGGATAGAGTTCTAATGCTTCTTAAAACGAGATATCGCACCTCATATCTATGTTTCATGATAACATATAATATTCATTGCGAAGTGTTGTGCATTCCTCGTCTACGATTCAGACGGATGTAAATGCGACACTTCCTTGCTAGGAAATAGCGTTTGCAGATGTTTACGTATCGTAGGGATAGAGTTCTAGTGCTTCTTAAAACGTGATATCGTATCTCATTTCTATGTTTCATGATAAGGTATAATATTCATTGCGAAGTGTTATGTAAACCTCGCATTCACTTTAAAAGTATGTAAATGCTACACTTCCTTGCAAGGAAATAGCGTTTGGAGATGTCTACGTATCGAAGCAATAGAGTTCAAATGCTTCTTAAAACGAGATATCGCATATCATATATATGTTTCATGATAAGATATAATATTCATTGCGAAGTGTTATGCATTCCTCGTCTACGATTCAAATGAATGTAAATACGACTCTTCCTTGCTAGGAAATAGCGTCTGCAGATGTTTACGTATCGTACGGATAGAGTTCTAACGCTTCTTAAAACGTGATATCGCATCTCATTTCTATGTTTCATGGTAAGATATAATATTCATTGCGAAGTGTTATGTATTCCTCGTCTACGATTCAAATGAATGTAAATGCGACACTTCCTTGCTAGGAAATAGCGTTTGCAGATGTATACGTATCTAAGCAATAGAGTTCTTATGCTTCTTAAAATGCGATATAGCATCTCATTTCTATGTTTCATGGTAAGATATAATATGATTTGCGAAGTGTCTTGTATTCCTCGTCTACTCTTCAAATGAATGTAAATGCGACACTACCTTGCTAGGAAATAGCGTTTGCAGATGTCTACGTATCGTAGGGATAGAGGTCTAATGCTTCTTAAAACGTGATATCGCATCTCATTTCTATGTTTCATGGTAAGATATAATATGATTCGCGAAGTGTCATGTATTCCTCGTCTACACTTCAAATGAATGTAAATGCGACACTTCCTTGCAAGGATATAGCATTTACAGATGTCTACGTATCGAAGCAATAGAGTTCAAATGCTTCTTAAAACGAGATATCGCATCTCATATTTATGTTTCATGATAAGATATAATATTCGTTGCTAAGTGTTTTGCATTCCTCGTCTACGATTGAAATGAATGTAAATGCGACACTTCCTTGCTAGGAAATAGCGTTTGCAGATGTTTACGTATCGTAGGGATAGAGTTCTAGTGCTTCTTAAAACGAGATATCGCATCTCATATCTATGCTTCATGATAACATATAATATTCATTGCGAATTGTTATGCATTCCTCGTCTACGATTCAAATGAATGTAAATGCGACACTTCCTTGCTAGGAAATAGCGTTTGCAGATATTTACGTATCGAAGCATTAGAGTTCAAATGCTTCTTAAGACGAGATAGCTCATCTCATATCTATGTTTCATGATAAGATATAATATTCATTGCTAAGTGATTTGCATTCCTCGTCTACGATTGAAATGAATGTAAATGCGACACTTCCTTGCTAGGATATAGCGTTTTCAGATGTTTACGTATCGTAGGGATAGAGTTCTAATGCTTCTTAAAACGAGATATCGCACCTCATATCTATGTTTCATGATAACATATAATATTCATTGCGAAGTGTTGTGCATTCCTCGTCTACGATTCAGACGGATGTAAATGCGACACTTCCTTGCTAGGAAATAGCGTTTGCAGATGTCTACGTTTCGAAGCACTAGAGTTCAATTGCTCCTTAAAACGAGAAGTCGCATTTCATTTCTATGTTTCATGATGAGATGTAATATTCCTTGTGAGGTGTTATGGATTCCTCGTCTACACTTCAAATGAATGTAAATGCGACACTTCCTTGCTAGGAAATAGCGTTTGCAGATGTCTACGTATCGAAGCAATAGAGTTCAAATGCTTCTTAAAACGAGATATCGCATCTCACATCTATGTTTCATGAAAAGATATAATATTCATTGCGAAGTGTTATGCATTCCTCGTCTACGATTCAAATGAATGTAAGTGCGACTCTTCCTTGCTAGGAAATAGCGTTTGCAGATGTTTACGTATCCTAGGGATAGAGTTCTAATGCTTCTTAAAACATGATATCGCATCTCATTTCTATGTTTCATGGTAAGATATAATATTCATTGCGAAGTGTTATGTATTCCTCGTCTACGATTCAAATGAATGTAAATGCGACACTTCCTTGCTAGGAAATAGCGTTTGCAGATGTCTACGTATCGTAGGGATAGAGTTCTAATGCTTCTTAAAACGTGATATCGCATCTCATTTCTATTTTTCATGGTAAGATATAATATGATTTGCGAAGTGTCATGTATTCCTCGTCTACACTTCAAATGAATGTAAATGCGACACTTCCTTGCTAGGAAATAGCGTTTGCAGATGTCTACGTATCAAAGCAATAGAGTTCTTATGCTTCTTAAAACGCGATATCGCATCTCATTTCCATGTTTCATGGTAAGATATAATATGATTTGCGAAGTGTCATGTATTCCTCGTCTACTCTCCAAATGAATGTAAATGCGACACTTCCTTACTAGGAAATAGCGTTTGCAGATGTCTACGTTTCGTAGGGATAGAGTTCTAATGCTTCTTAAAACGAGATATCGCATCTCATATCTATGTTTCATGATAAGAAATAATATTCATTGCTAAGTGTTTTGCATTCCTCGTCTACGATTCAAATGAATGTAAATGCGACACTTCCTTGCTAGGAAATAGCGTTTGCAGATGTTTACGTATCGAAGCAATAGAGTTCTAATACTTCTTAAAACGAGATAGCTCATCTCATATCTATGTTTCATGATAAGATATAATATTCATTGCTAAGTGTTATGCATTCCTCGTCTACAATTCAAACGGATGTAAATGCGACACTTCCTTGCTAGGAAATATCGTTTGCAGATGTCTACGTATCGAAGCAATAGAGTTCAAATGCTCCTTAAGACGAGATATCGCATTTCATTTCTATGTTTCATGATAAGATGTAATATTCATTGTAAAGTGTTATGTATACCTCGTATTAACTTCAGAAGAATGTAAATGCGACACTTCCTTGCGAGGAAATAGCGTTTGCAGATGTCTACGTATCGAAGCAATAGAGTTCATTAGCTTCTTAAAACGAGATATCGCATCTCATATCTATTGTTCATGATAAGATATAATATTCATTGCGAAGTGTTATGCACTCCCCATCTACGATTCAAATGAATGTAAATGCGACACTTCCTTGCTAGGAAATTGCGTTTGTAGATGTTTACGTATCGTAGGGAAAGAGTTCTAATGCTTCTTAAAACGAGATATCGCATCTCATATCTATGTTTCATGATAAGATATAATATTCATTGCTAAGTGTTATGCATTCCTCGTCTACGATTCAACTGAATGTAAATGCGACACTTCCTTGCTAGGAAATAGCGTTTGTAGATATTTACGTATCGAAGCAATAGTGTTCAAATGCTTCTTAAGACGAGATAGGTCATCTCATATCTATGTTTCATGATAAGATATAATATTCATTGCTAAGTGTTATGCTTTCCTCGTCTACGATTCAAAGGAATGTAAAAACGACACTTCCTTGCTAGGAAATAGCGTTTGCAGATGTTTACGTATCGTAGGAGTAGAGTTCTAGTGCTTCTCAAAACGTGATATGGTATCTCATTTCTATGTTTCATGGTAAGATATAATATTCATTGCGAAGTGTCATGTAAACCTCGCATTCACTTTAAAAGTATGTAAATGCTACACTTCCTTGCAAGGAAATAGCGTTTGCAGATGACTACGTATCGTAGCAATAGAGTTCTTATGCTTCTTCAAACGAGATATCGCATCTCATTACAATGTTGCACGATAAGATATAATATTCATTGTAAAGTGTTATGTATACCTCGTATTCACTTCAGAAGAATGTAAATGCGACACTTCCTTACAGGGAATAGCGTTTACAGATGTCTACGTATCGTAGCAATAGAGTTATAATGCTTCTTAAAACGCGAAATCGCATCTCATTACTATGTTGCATGATAAGATATAATATTCAGTGTAAAGTGTCATGTATTCCTCGTCTACACTTCAAATGAATGTAAATGCGACACTTCCTTGCAAGGAAATAGCATTTACAGATGTCTACGTATCGAAGCAATAGAGTTCAAATGCTTCTTAAAACGAGATATCGCATCTCATATTTATGTTTCATGATAAGATATAATATTCATTGCTAAGTGTTTTGTATTCCTCGTCTACGATTGAAATGAATGTAAATGCGACACTTCCTTGCTAGGAAATAGCGTTTGCAGATGTTTACGTATCGTAGGGATAGAGTTCTAGTGCTTCTTAAAACGAGATATAGCATCTCATATCTATGCTTCATGATAACATATAATATTCATTGCGAACTGTTATGCATTCCTCGTCTACGATTCAACTGAATGTAAATGCGACACTTCCTTGCTAGGAAATAGCGTTTGTAGATATTTACGTATCGAAGCAATAGAGTTCAAATGCTTCTTAAGACGAGATAGATCATCTCATATCTATGTTTCATGATAAGATATAATATTCATTGCTAAGTGTTATGCTTTCCTCGTCTACGATTCAAAAGAATGTAAAAGCGACACTTCCTTGCTAGGAAATAGCGTTTGCAGATGTTTACGTATCGTAGGAGTAGAGTTCTAGTGCTTCTCAAAACATGATATCGTATCTCATTTCTATGTTTCATGGTAAGATATAATATTCATTGCGAAGTGTTATGTAATCCTCGCATTCACTTTAAAAGTATGTAAATGCTACACTTCCTTGCAAGGAAATAGCGTTTGCAGATGACTACGTATCGTAGCAATAGAGTTCTTATGCTTCTTCAAACGAGATATCGCATCTCATTACAATGTTGCACGATAAGATATAATATTCATTGTAAAGTGTTATGTATACCTCGTATTCACTTCAGAAGAATGTAATTGCGACACTTCCTTGCAAGGAAATAGCGTTTGCAGATGTCTACGTATCGTAGCAATAGAGTTCTAATGCTTCTTAAAACGCGATATCGCATCTCATTACTATGTTGCATGATAAGATATAATATTCACTGTAAAGTGTTATGTATACCTCGTATTCACTTCAGAAGAATGTAAATGCGACACTTCCTTGCAAGGAAATAGCGTTTACAGATGTCTACGTATCGAAGCAATATAGTTCAAACGCTTCTTAAAACGTGATAACGCATCTCATATCTATGTTTCATGATAACATATAATATTAATTGCGAACTGTTATGCATTCTTCGTCTACGATTCAAATGAATGTAAATGAGACACTTCCTTGCTAGGAAATAGCGTTTGCAGATGTTTACGTATCGTAGGGATAGAGTTCTAATGCTTCTTAAAACGCGAGATCGAATCTCATTTCTATGTTTCATGATAAGATATAATATTCATTGCGAAGTGTTATGCATTCCTCGGCTACGATTCAAATGAATGTAAATGCGACTCTTCCTTGCTAGGAAATAGCGTTTGAAGATGTTTAGGTTTCCTTGGGATAGAGTTCTAATGCTTCTTAAAACGTGATATCGCATCTCATATCTAAGCTTCAAGATAAGATATAATATTCAATGCGAAGTGTTATGCATTCCTCGTCTACGATTCAAATGAATGTAAATGCGACACTTCCTTGCCAGGAAATAGCGTTTGCAGATGTTTACGTATCGTAGCAATAGAGTTCTAATACTTCTTAAAACGAGATAGCTCATCTCATATCTATGTTTCATGATAAGATATAATATTCATTGCTAAGTGTTATGCATTCCTCGTCTACGATTCAAACGGATGTAAATGCGACACTTCCTTGCTAGGAAATATCGTTTGCAGATGTCTACGTATCGAAGCAATAGAGTTCAAATGCTCCTTAAGACGAGATATCGCATTTCATTTCTATGTTTCATGATAAGATGTAATATTCATTGTAAAGTGTTATGTATACCTCGTATTAACTTCAGAAGAATGTAAATGCGACACTTCCTTGCGAGGAAATAGCGTTTGCAGATGTCTACGTATCGAAGCAATAGAGTTCATATGCTTCTTAAAACGAGATATCGCATCTCATATCTATTGTTCATGATAAGATATAATATTCATTGCGAAGTGTTATGCACTCCTCATCTACGATTCAAATGAATGTAAATGCGACACTTCCTTGCTAGGAAATTGCGTTTGTAGATGTTTACGTATCGTAGGGAAAGAGTTCTAATGCTTCTTAAAACGAGATATCGCATCTCATATCTATGTTTCATGATAAGATATAATATTCATTGCTAAGTGTTTTGCATTCCTCGTCTACGATTGAAATGAATGTAAATGCGACACTTCCTTGCTAGGATATAGCGTTTGCAGATGCTTACGTATCGTAGGGATAGAGTTCTAATGCTTCTTAAAACGAGATATCGCACCTCATATCTACGTTTCATGATAAGATATAATATTCATTGCGAAGTGTTATGCATTCCTCGTCTACGATTCAGACGGATGTAAATGCGACACTTCCTTGCTAGGAAATAGCGTTTGCAGATATTTACGTATCGAAGCATTAGAGTTCAAATGCTTCTTAAGACGAGATAGCTCATCTCATATCTATGTTTCATGATAAGATATAATATTCATTGCTAAGTGATTTGCATTCCTCGTCTACGATTGAAATGAATGTAAATGCGACACTTCCTTGCTAGGATATAGCGTTTTCAGATGTTTACGTATCGTAGGGATAGAGTTCTAATGCTTCTTAAAACGAGATATCGCACCTCATATCTATGTTTCATGATAACATATAATATTCATTGCGAAGTGTTGTGCATTCCTCGTCTACGATTCAGACGGATGTAAATGCGACACTTCCTTGCTAGGAAATAGCGTTTGCAGATGTTTACGTATCGTAGGGATAGAGTTCTAGTGCTTCTTAAAACGTGATATCGTATCTCATTTCTATGTTTCATGATAAGGTATAATATTCATTGCGAAGTGTTATGTAAACCTCGCATTCACTTTAAAAGTATGTAAATGCTACACTTCCTTGCAAGGAAATAGCGTTTGGAGATGTCTACGTATCGAAGCAATAGAGTTCAAATGCTTCTTAAAACGAGATATCGCATATCATATATATGTTTCATGATAAGATATAATATTCATTGCGAAGTGTTATGCATTCCTCGTCTACGATTCAAATGAATGTAAATACGACTCTTCCTTGCTAGGAAATAGCGTCTGCAGATGTTTACGTATCGTACGGTAGAGTTCTAACGCTTCTTAAAACGTGATATCGCATCTCATTTCTATGTTTCATGGTAAGATATAATATTCATTGCGAAGTGTTATGTATACCTCGTCTACGATTCAAATGAATGTAAATGCGACACTTCCTTGCTAGGAAATAGCGTTTGCAGATGTATACGTATCTAAGCAATAGAGTTCTTATGCTTCTTAAAATGCGATATAGCATCTCATTTCTATGTTTCATGGTAAGATATAATATGATTTGCGAAGTGTCTTGTATTCCTCGTCTACTCTTCAAATGAATGTAAATGCGACACTACCTTGCTAGGAAATAGCGTTTGCAGATGTCTACGTATCGTAGGGATAGAGGTCTAATGCTTCTTAAAACGTGATATCGCATCTCATTTCTATGTTTCATGGTAAGATATAATATGATTCGCGAAGTGTCATGTATTCCTCGTCTACACTTCAAATGAATGTAAATGCGACACTTCCTTGCAAGGATATAGCATTTACAGACGTCTACGTATCGAAGCAATAGAGTTCAAATGCTTCTTAAAACGAGATATCGCATCTCATATTTATGTTTCATGATAAGATATAATATTCGTTGCTAAGTGTTTTGCATTCCTCGTCTACGATTGAAATGAATGTAAATGCGACACTTCCTTGCTAGGAAATAGCGTTTGCAGATGTTTACGTATCGTAGGGATAGAGTTCTAGTGCTTCTTAAAACGAGATATCGCATCTCATATCTATGCTTCATGATAACATATAATATTCATTGCGAATTGTTATGCATTCCTCGTCTACGATTCAAATGAATGTAAATGCGACACTTCCTTGCTAGGAAATAGCGTTTGCAGATATTTACGTATCGAAGCATTAGAGTTCAAATGCTTCTTAAGACGAGATAGCTCATCTCATATCTATGTTTCATGATAAGATATAATATTCATTGCTAAGTGATTTGCATTCCTCGTCTACGATTGAAATGAATGTAAATGCGACACTTCCTTGCTAGGATATAGCGTTTTCAGATGTTTACGTATCGTAGGGATAGAGTTCTAATGCTTCTTAAAACGAGATATCGCACCTCATATCTATGTTTCATGATAACATATAATATTCATTGCGAAGTGTTGTGCATTCCTCGTCTACGATTCAGACGGATGTAAATGCGACACTTCCTTGCTAGGAAATAGCGTTTGCAGATGTCTACGTTTCGAAGCACTAGAGTTCAATTGCTCCTTAAAACGAGAAGTCGCATTTCATTTCTATGTTTCATGATGAGATGTAATATTCCTTGTGAGGTGTTATGGATTCCTCGTCTACACTTCAAATGAATGTAAATGCGACACTTCCTTGCTAGGAAATAGCGTTTGCAGATGTCTACGTATCGAAGCAATAGAGTTCAAATGCTTCTTAAAACGAGATATCGCATCTCACATCTATGTTTCATGAAAAGATATAATATTCATTGCGAAGTGTTATGCATTCCTCGTCTACGATTCAAATGAATGTAAGTGCGACTCTTCCTTGCTAGGAAATAGCGTTTGCAGATGTTTACGTATCCTAGGGATAGAGTTCTAATGCTTCTTAAAACATGATATCGCATCTCATTTCTATGTTTCATGGTAAGATATAATATTCATTGCGAAGTGTTATGTATTCCTCGTCTACGATTCAAATGAATGTAAATGCGACACTTCCTTGCTAGGAAATAGCGTTTGCAGATGTCTACGTATCGTAGGGATAGAGTTCTAATGCTTCTTAAAACGTGATATCGCATCTCATTTCTATTTTTCATGGTAAGATATAATATGATTTGCGAAGTGTCATGTATTCCTCGTCTACACTTCAAATGAATGTAAATGCGACACTTCCTTGCTAGGAAATAGCGTTTGCAGATGTCTACGTATCAAAGCAATAGAGTTCTTATGCTTCTTAAAACGCGATATCGCATCTCATTTCCATGTTTCATGGTAAGATATAATATGATTTGCGAAGTGTCATGTATTCCTCGTCTACTCTCCAAATGAATGTAAATGCGACACTTCCTTACTAGGAAATAGCGTTTGCAGATGTCTACGTTTCGTAGGGATAGAGTTCTAATGCTTCTTAAAACGAGATATCGCATCTCATATCTATGTTTCATGATAAGAAATAATATTCATTGCTAAGTGTTTTGCATTCCTCGTCTACGATTCAAATGAATGTAAATGCGACACTTCCTTGCTAGGAAATAGCGTTTGCAGATGTTTACGTATCGAAGCAATAGAGTTCTAATACTTCTTAAAACGAGATAGCTCATCTCATATCTATGTTTCATGATAAGATATAATATTCATTGCTAAGTGTTATGCATTCCTCGTCTACGATTCAAACGGATGTAAATGCGACACTTCCTTGCTAGGAAATATCGTTTGCAGATGTCTACGTATCGAAGCAATAGAGTTCAAATGCTCCTTAAGACGAGATATCGCATTTCATTTCTATGTTTCATGATAAGATGTAATATTCATTGTAAAGTGTTATGTATACCTCGTATTAACTTCAGAAGAATGTAAATGCGACACTTCCTTGCGAGGAAATAGCGTTTGCAGATGTCTACGTATCGAAGCAATAGAGTTCATTAGCTTCTTAAAACGAGATATCGCATCTCATATCTATTGTTCATGATAAGATATAATATTCATTGCGAAGTGTTATGCACTCCCCATCTACGATTCAAATGAATGTAAATGCGACACTTCCTTGCTAGGAAATTGCGTTTGTAGATGTTTACGTATCGTAGGGAAAGAGTTCTAATGCTTCTTAAAACGAGATATCGCATCTCATATCTATGTTTCATGATAAGATATAATATTCATTGCTAAGTGTTATGCATTCCTCGTCTACGATTCAACTGAATGTAAATGCGACACTTCCTTGCTAGGAAATAGCGTTTGTAGATATTTACGTATCGAAGCAATAGTGTTCAAATGCTTCTTTAGACGAGATAGGTCATCTCATATCTATGTTTCATGATAAGATATAATATTCATTGCTAAGTGTTATGCTTTCCTCGTCTACGATTCAAAGGAATGTAAAAACGACACTTCCTTGCTAGGAAATAGCGTTTGCAGATGTTTACGTATCGTAGGAGTAGAGTTCTAGTGCTTCTCAAAACGTGATATCGTATCTCATTTCTATGTTTCATGGTAAGATATAATATTCATTGCGAAGTGTCATGTAAACCTCGCATTCACTTTAAAAGTATGTAAATGCTACACTTCCTTGCAAGGAAATAGCGTTTGCAGATGACTACGTATCGTAGCAATAGAGTTCTTATGCTTCTTCAAACGAGATATCGCATCTCATTACAATGTTGCACGATAAGATATAATATTCATTGTAAAGTGTTATGTATACCTCGTATTCACTTCAGAAGAATGTAAATGCGACACTTCCTTACAGGGAATAGCGTTCACAGATGTCTACGTATCGTAGCAATAGAGTTATAATGCTTCTTAAAACGCGAAATCGCATCTCATTACTATGTTGCATGATAAGATATAATATTCAGTGTAAAGTGTCATGTATTCCTCGTCTACACTTCAAATGAATGTAAATGCGACACTTCCTTGCAAGGAAATAGCATTTACAGATGTCTACGTATCGAAGCAATAGAGTTCAAATGCTTCTTAAAACGAGATATCGCATCTCATATTTATGTTTCATGATAAGATATAATATTCATTGCTAAGTGTTTTGTATTCCTCGTCTACGATTGAAATGAATGTAAATGCGACACTTCCTTGCTAGGAAATAGCGTTTGCAGATGTTTACGTATCGTAGGGATAGAGTTCTAGTGCTTCTTAAAACGAGATATAGCATCTCATATCTATGCTTCATGATAACATATAATATTCATTGCGAACTGTTATGCATTCCTCGTCTACGATTCAACTGAATGTAAATGCGACACTTCCTTGCTAGGAAATAGCGTTTGTAGATATTTACGTATCGAAGCAATAGAGTTCAAATGCTTCTTAAGACGAGATAGATCATCTCATATCTATGTTTCATGATAAGATATAATATTCATTGCTAAGTGTTATGCTTTCCTCGTCTACGATTCAAAAGAATGTAAAAGCGACACTTCCTTGCTAGGAAATAGCGTTTGCAGATGTTTACGTATCGTAGGAGTAGAGTTCTAGTGCTTCTCAAAACGTGATATCGTATCTCATTTCTATGTTTCATGGTAAGATATAATATTCATTGCGAAGTGTTATGTAATCCTCGCATTCACTTTAAAAGTATGTAAATGCTACACTTCCTTGCAAGGAAATAGCGTTTGCAGATGACTACGTATCGTAGCAATAGAGTTCTTATGCTTCTTCAAACGAGATATCGCATCTCATTACAATGTTGCACGATAAGATATAATATTCATTGTAAGGTGTTATGTATACCTCGTATTCACTTCAGAAGAATGTAATTGCGACACTTCCTTGCAAGGAAATAGCGTTTGCAGATGTCTACGTATCGTAGCAATAGAGTTCTAATGCTTCTTAAAACGCGATATCGCATCTCATTACTATGTTGCATGATAAGATATAATATTCACTGTAAAGTGTTATGTATACCTCGTATTCACTTCAGAAGAATGTAAATGCGACACTTCCTTGCAAGGAAATAGCGTTTACAGATGTCTACGTATCGAAGCAATATAGTTCAAACGCTTCTTAAAACGTGATAACGCATCTCATATCTATGTTTCATGATAACATATAATATTAATTGCGAACTGTTATGCATTCTTCGTCTACGATTCAAATGAATGTAAATGAGACACTTCCTTGCTAGGAAATAGCGTTTGCAGATGTTTACGTATCGTAGGGATAGAGTTCTAATGCTTCTTAAAACGCGAGATCGAATCTCATTTCTATGTTTCATGATAAGATATAATATTCATTGCGAAGTGTTATGCATTCCTCGGCTACGATTCAAATGAATGTAAATGCGACTCTTCCTTGCTAGGAAATAGCGTTTGAAGATGTTTAGGTTTCCTTGGGATAGAGTTCTAATGCTTCTTAAAACGTGATATCGCATCTCATATCTAAGCTTCAAGATAAGATATAATATTCAATGCGAAGTGTTATGCATTCCTCGTCTACGATTCAAATGAATGTAAATGCGACACTTCCTTGCCAGGAAATAGCGTTTGCAGATGTTTACGTATCGTAGCAATAGAGTTCTAATACTTCTTAAAACGAGATAGCTCATCTCATATCTATGTTTCATGATAAGATATAATATTCATTGCTAAGTGTTATGCATTCCTCGTCTACGATTCAAACGGATGTAAATGCGACACTTCCTTGCTAGGAAATATCGTTTGCAGATGTCTACGTATCGAAGCAATAGAGTTCAAATGCTCCTTAAGACGAGATATCGCATTTCATTTCTATGTTTCATGATAAGATGTAATATTCATTGTAAAGTGTTATGTATACCTCGTATTAACTTCAGAAGAATGTAAATGCGACACTTCCTTGCGAGGAAATAGCGTTTGCAGATGTCTACGTATCGAAGCAATAGAGTTCATATGCTTCTTAAAACGAGATATCGCATCTCATATCTATTGTTCATGATAAGATATAATATTCATTGCGAAGTGTTATGCACTCCTCATCTACGATTCAAATGAATGTAAATGCGACACTTCCTTGCTAGGAAATTGCGTTTGTAGATGTTTACGTATCGTAGGGAAAGAGTTCTAATGCTTCTTAAAACGAGATATCGCATCTCATATCTATGTTTCATGATAAGATATAATATTCATTGCTAAGTGTTTTGCATTCCTCGTCTACGATTGAAATGAATGTAAATGCGACACTTCCTTGCTAGGATATAGCGTTTGCAGATGCTTACGTATCGTAGGGATAGAGTTCTAATGCTTCTTAAAACGAGATATCGCACCTCATATCTACGTTTCATGATAAGATATAATATTCATTGCGAAGTGTTATGCATTCCTCGTCTACGAATCAGACGGATGTAAATGCGACACTTCCTTGCTAGGAAATAGCGTTTGCAGATGTCTACGTATCGAAGCACTAGAGTTCAATTGCTTCTTAAAACGAGAAATCGCATTTCATTTCTGTGTTTCATGTTGAGATGTAATATTCATTGCGAGGTGTTATGTATTCCTCGTCTACACTTCAAATGAATGTAAGTGCGACACTTCCTTGCTAGGAAATAGCGTTTACAGATGTCTACGTATCGTAGCAATAGAGTTCTAATGCTTCTTAAAACGCGATATCGCATCTCATTACTATGTTGCATGATAAGATATAATATTCAGTGTAAAGTGTTATGTATACCTCGTATTCACTTCAGAAGAATGTAAATGCGACACTTCCTTGCAAGGAAATAGCGTTTACAGATGTCTACGTATCGAAGCAATAGAGTTCAAATGCTTCTTAAAACGAGATATCGCATCTCTTATCTATGTTTCATGATAAGATATAATATTCTTTGCTAAGTGTTTTGCATTCCTCGTCTACGATTGAAATGAATGTAAATGCGACACTTCCTTGCTAGGAAATAGCGTTTGCAGATGTTTACGTATCGAAGCAATAGAGTTCAAATACTTCTTAAAACGAGATAGCTCATCTCATATCTATGTTTCATGATAAGATATAATATTCATTGCTAAGTGTTATGCATTCCTCGTCTACGATTCAAACGGATGTAAATGCGACAGTTCCTTGCTAGGAAATATCGTTTGCAGATGTCTACGTATCGAAGCAATAGAGTTCAAATGCTTCTTAAAACGCGATATCGCATCTCATTACTATGTTGCATGATAAGATATAATATTCATTGTAAAGTGTTATGTATACCTCGTATTAACTTCAGAAGAATGTTAATGCGACACTTCCTTGCAAGGAAATAGCGTTTGCAGATGTCTACGTATCGTAGCAATAGAGTTATAATGCTTCTTAAAACGCGATATCGCATCTCATTACTATGTTGCATGATAAGATATAATATTCAGTGTAAAGTGTTATGTATACCTCGTATTCACTTCAGAAGAATGTAAATGCGACACTTCCTTACAGGGAATAGCGTTTACAGATGTCTACGTATCGTAGCAATAGAGTTATAATGCTTCTTAAAACGCGATATCGCATCTCATTACTATGTTGCATGATAAGATATAATATTCAGTGTAAAGTGTCATGTATTCCTCGTCTACACTTCAAATGAATGCAAATGTGAATTTCCTTGCAAGGAAATAGCATTTACAGATGTCTACGTATCGAAGCAATAGAGTTCAAATGCTTCTTAAAACGAGATATCGCATCTCATATTTATGTTTCATGATAAGATATAATATTCATTGCTAAGTGTTTTGCATTCCTCGTCTACGATTGAAATGAATGTAAATGCGACACTTCCTTGCTAGGAAATAGCGTTTGCAGATATTTACGTATCGAAGCAATAGAGTTCAAATGCTTCTTAAGACGAGATAGCTCACCTCATATCTATGTTTCATGATAAGATATAATATTCATTGCTAAGTGTTATGCTTTCCTCGTCTACGATTCAAAAGAATGTAAATGCGACACTTCCTTGCTAGGAAATAGCGTTTGCAGGTGTTTACGTATCGTAGGGATAGAGTTCTAATGCTTCTTAAAACATGATATCGCATCTCATTTCTATGTTTCATGGTAAGATATAATATTCATTGCGAAGTGTTATGTATTCCTCGTCTAGGATTCAAATGAATGTAAATGCGACACTTCCTTGCTAGGAAATAGCGTTTGCAGATGTCTACGTATCTAAGCAATAGAGTTCTTATGCTTCTCAAAATGCGATATATCATCTCATTTCTATGTTTCATGGTAAGATATAATATTCACTGCGAAGTGTCATGTATTCCTCGTCTACTCTTCAAATGAATGTAAATGCGACACTTCCTTGCTAGGAAATAGCGTTTGCAGATGTCTACCTATCGTAGGGATAGAGTTCTAATGCTTCTTAAAACGAGATATCGCATCTCATATATATGTTTCATGATAAGATATAATATTCATTGCTAAGTGTTTTGCATTCCTCGTCTACGATTGAAATGAATGTAAATGCAACACTTCCTTGCTAGGAAATAGCGTTTGCAGATGTTTACGTATCGTAGGGATAGAGTTCTAGTGCTTCTTAAAACGAGATATCGCATCTCATATCTATGCTTCGTGATAACATATAATATTCATTGCGAACTGTTATGCATTCCTCGTCTACGATTCAACTGAATGTAAATGCGACACTTCCTTGTTAGGAAATAGCGTTTGTAGATATTTACGTATCGAAGCAATAGAGTTCAAATGCTTCTTAAGACGAGATAGATCATCTCATATCTATGTTTCATGATAAGATATAATATTCATTGCTAAGTGTTATGCTTTCCTCGTCTACGATTCAAAAGAATGTAAAAGCGACACTTCCTTGCTAGGAAATAGCGTTTGCAGATGTTTACGTATCGTAAGAGTAGAGTTCTAGTGCTTCTCAAAACGTGATATCGTATCTCATTTCTATGTTTCATGGTAAGATATAATATTCATTGCGAAGAGTTATGTAAACCTCGCATTCACTTTAAAAGTATGTAAATGCTACACTTCCTTGCAAGGAAATAGCGTTTGCAGAAGACTACGTATCGTAGCAATAGAGTTCTTATGCTTCTTCAAACGAGATATCGCATCTCATTACAATGTTGCACGATAAGATATAATATTCATTGTAAAGTGTTATGTATACCTCGTATTCACTTCAGAAGAATGTAATTGCGACACTTCCCTGCAAGGAAAAAGCGTTTGCAGATGTCTACGTATCGTAGCAATAGAGTTCTAATGCTTCTTAAAACGCGATATCGCATCTCATTACTATGTTGCATGATAAGATATAATATTCACTGTAAAGTGTTATGTATACCTCGTATTCACTTCAGAAGAATGTAAATGCGACACTTCCTTGCAAGGAAATAGCGTTTACAGATGTCTACGTATCGAAGCAATATAGTTCAAACGCTTCTTAAAACGAGATAACGCATCTCATATCTATGTTTCATGATAACATATAATATTAATTGCGAACTGTTATGCATTCTTCGTCTACGATTCAAATGAATGTAAATGAGACACTTCCTTGCTAGGAAATAGCGTTTGCAGATGTTTACGTATCGTAGGGATAGAGTTCTAATGCTTCTTAAAACGCGAGATCGAATCTCATTTCTATGTTTCATGATAAGATATAATATTCATTGCGAAGTGTTATGCATTCCTCGTCTACGATTCAAATGAATGGAAATGCGACTCTTCCTTCCTAGGAAATAGCGTTTGAAGATGTTTACGTTTCCTTGGGATAGAGTTCTAATGCTTCTTAAAACGTGATATCGCATCTCATACCTATGCTTCAAGATAAGATATAATATTCATTGCGAAGTGTTATGCACTCCTCGTCTACGATTCAAATGAATGTAAATGCGACACTACCTTGCTAGGAAATAGCGTTTGCAGATGTTTACGTTTCGTAGGGATAGAGTTCTAATGATTCTTAAAACGCGATATCGCATCTCATTTCTATGTTTCATGGTAAGATATAATATGATTTGCGAAGTGTCATGTATTCCTCGTCTACACTTCAAATGAATGTAAATGCGACACTTCCTTGCTAGGAAATAGCGTCTGCAGATATCTAGGTATCGTAGCAATAGAGACCTAACGCTTCTTAAAACGCGATATCTCATCTCATTTCTATGTTTCATGGTAAGATATAATATAATTTGCGAAGTGTCATGTATTCCTCGTCTACACTTCAAATGAATGTAAATGCGACACTTCCTTGCAAGGAAATAGCGTTTGCAGATGTCTACTTATCGTAGGGATGGAGTTCTAATGCTTCTTAAAACGTGATATCGCATCTCATATCTATGTTTCATGATAACATATAATATTAATTGCTAACTGTTATGCATTCTTCGTCTACGATTCAAATGAATGTAAATGAGACACTTCCTTGCTAGGAAATAGCGTTTGCAGATGTCTACCTATCGTAGGGATAGAGTTCTAATGCTTCTTAAAACGTGATATCGCATCTCATTTCTATGTTTCATGGTAAGATATAATATGATTTGCGAAGTGTCATGTATTCCTCGTCTACACTTCAAATGAATGTAAATGCGACACTTCCTTGCTAGGAAATAGCGTTTGCAGATGTCTACGTATCAAAGCATTAGAGTTCTTATGCTTCTTAAAACGCGATATCGCATCTCATTTCGTTTCATGGTAAGATATAATATTCATTGCTAAGTGTTTTGCATTCCTCGTCTACGATTGAAATGAATGTAAATGCGACACTTCCTTGCTAGGATATAGCGTTTGCAGATGCTTACGTATCGTAGGGATAGAGTTCTAATGCTTCTTAAAACGAGATATCGCACCTCATATCTACGTTTCATGATAAGATATAATATTCATTGCGAAGTGTTATGCATTCCTCGTCTACGATTCAGACGGATGTAAATGCGACACTTCCTTGCTAGGAAATAGCGTTTGCAGATGTCTACGTATCGAAGCACTAGAGTTCAATTGCTTCTTAAAACGAGAAATCGCATTTCATTTCTGTGTTTCATGTTGAGATGTAATATTCATTGCGAGGTGTTATGTATTCCTCGTCTACACTTCAAATGAATGTAAATGCGACACTTCCTTGCTAGGAAATAGCGTTTGCAGATGTCTACGTATCGTAGCAATAGAGTTCTAATGCTTCTTAAAACGCGATATCGCATCTCATTACTATGTTGCATGATAAGATATAATATTCAGTGTAAAGTGTTATGTATACCTCGTATTCACTTCAGAAGAATGTAAATGCGACACTTCCTTGCAAGGAAATAGCGTTTACAGATGTCTACGTATCGAAGCAATAGAGTTCAAATGCTTCTTAAAACGAGATATCGCATCTCTTATCTATGTTTCATGATAAGATATAATATTCTTTGCTAAGTGTTTTGCATTCCTCGTCTACGATTGAAATGAATGTAAATGCGACACTTCCTTGCTAGGAAATAGCGTTTGCAGATGTCTACGTATCGAAGCAATAGAGTTCAAATGCTTCTTAAAACGAGATATCGCATCTCATATTTATGTTTCATGATAAGATATAATATTCATTGCTAAGTGTTTTGCATTCCTCGTCTACGATTGAAATGAATGTAAATGCGACACTTCCTTGCTAGGAAATAGCGTTTGCAGATATTTACGTATCGAAGCAATAGAGTTCAAATGCTTCTTAAGACGAGATAGCTCACCTCATATCTATGTTTCATGATAAGATATAATATTCATTGCTAAGTGTTATGCTTTCCTCGTCTACGATTCAAAAGAATGTAAATGCGACACTTCCTTGCTAGGAAATAGCGTTTGCAGGTGTTTACGTATCGTAGGGATAGAGTTCTAATGCTTCTTAAAACATGATATCGCATCTCATTTCTATGTTTCATGGTAAGATATAATATTCATTGCGAAGTGTTATGTATTCCTCGTCTAGGATTCAAATGAATGTAAATGCGACACTTCCTTGCTAGGAAATAGCGTTTGCAGATGTCTACGTATCTAAGCAATAGAGTTCTTATGCTTCTCAAAATGCGATATATCATCTCATTTCTATGTTTCATGGTAAGATATAATATTCATTGCGAAGTGTCATGTATTCCTCGTCTACTCTTCAAATGAATGTAAATGCGACACTTCCTTGCTAGGAAATAGCGTTTGCAGATGTCTACCTATCGTAGGGATAGAGTTCTAATGCTTCTTAAAACGTGATATCGCATCTCATTTCTATGTTTCATGGTAAGATATAATATGATTTGCGAAGTGTCATGTATTCCTCGTCTACACTTCAAATGAATGTAAATGCGACACTTCCTTGCTAGGAAATAGCGTTTGCAGATGTCTACGTATCAAAGCATTAGAGTTCTTATGCTTCTTAAAACGCGATAGCGCATCTCATTTCTATGTTTCATGGTAAGATATAATATTCAGTGTAAAGTGTCATGTATTCCTCGTCTACACTTCAAATGAATGTAAATGCGACACTTCCTTGCAAGGAAAAAGTATTTACAGATGTCTACGTATCGAAGCAATAGAGTTCAAATGCTTCTTAAAACGAGATATCGCATCTCATATTTATGTTTCATGATAAGATATAATATTCATTGCTAAGTGTTTTGCATTCCTCGTCTACAATTCAAATGAATGTAATTGCGACACTTCCTTGCTAGGTAATAGCGTTTTCGGATGTTTACGTATCGTAGGTATATAGTTCTAGAGCTTCTTAAAACGAGAAATCGCATTTCATTTCTATGTTTCATGATGAGATGTAATATTCATTGCGAGGTGTTATGTATTCCACGTCTACACTTCAAATGAATGTAAATGCGACACTTCCTTGCAAGGAAATAGCATTTACAGATGTCTACGTATCGAAGCAATAGAGTTCAAATGCTTCTTAAAACGAGATATCGCATCTCATATTTATGTTTCACGATAAGATATAATATTCATTGCTAAGTGTTTTGCATTCCTCGTCTACGATTGAAATGAATGTAAATGCAACACTTCCTTGCTAGGAAATAGCGTTTGCAGATGTTTACGTATCGTAGGGATAGAGTTCTAGTGCTTCTTAAAACGAGATATCGCATCTCATATCTATGCTTCGTGATAACATATAATATTCATTGCGAACTGTTATGCATTCCTCGTCTACGATTCAACTGAATGTAAATGCGACACTTCCTTGTTAGGAAATAGCGTTTGTAGATATTTACGTATCGAAGCAATAGTGTTCAAATGCTTCTTAAGACGAGATAGATCATCTCATATCTATGTTTCATGATAAGATATAATATTCATTGCTAAGTGTTATGCTTTCCTCGTCTACGATTCAAAAGAATGTAAATGCGACACTTCCTTGCTAGGAAATAGTGTTTGCAGATGTTTACGTATCGTAGGAGTAGAGTTCTAGTGCTTCTCAAAACGTGATATCGTATCTCATTTCTATGTTTCATGGTAAGATATAATATTCATTGCGAAGTGTTATGTAAACCTCGCATTCACTTTAAAAGTATGTAAATGCTACACTTCCTTGCAAGGAAATAGCGTTTGCAGATGACTACGTATCGTAGCAATAGAGTTCTTATGCTTCTTCAAACGAGATATCGCATCTCATTACAATGTTGCACGATAAGATATAATATTCATTGTAAAGTGTTATGTATACCTCGTATTCACTTCAGAAGAATGTAATTGCGACACTTCCTTGCAAGGAAATAGCGTTTGCAGATGTCTACGTATCGTAGCAATAGAGTTCTAATGCTTCTTAAAACGCGATATCGCATCTCATTACTATGTTGCATGATAAGATATAATATTCACTGTAAAGTGTTATGTATACCTCGTATTCACATCAGAAGAATGTAAATGCGACACTTCCTTGCAAGGAAATAGCGTTTACAGATGTCTACGTATCGAAGCAATATAGTTCAAACGCTTCTTAAAACGAGATAACGCATCTCATATCTATGTTTCATGATAACATATAATATTAATTGCGAACTGTTATGCATTCTTCGTCTACGATTCAAATGAATGTAAATGAGACACTTCCTTGCTAGGAAATAGCGTTTGCAGATGTTTACGTATCGTAGGGATAGAGTTCTAATGCTTCTTAAAACGCGAGATCGAATCTCATTTCTATGTTTCATGATAAGATATAATATTCATTGCGAAGTGTTATGCATTCCTCGTCTACGATTCAAATGAATGTAAATGCGACTCTTCCTTGCTAGGAAATAGCGTTTGAAGATGTTTACGTTTCCTTGGGATAGAGTTCTAATGCTTCTTAAAACGTGATATCGCATCTCATATCTATGCTTCAAGATAAGATATAATATTCATTGCGAAGTGTTATGCATTCCTCGTCTACGATTCAAATGAATGTAAATGCGACACTACCTTGCTAGGAAATAGCGTTTGCAGATGTTTACGTTTCGTAGGGATAGAGTTCTAATGATTCTTAAAACGCGATATCGCATCTCATTTCTATGTTTCATGGTAAGATATAATATGATTTGCGAAGTGTCATGTATTCCTCGTCTACACTTCAAATGAATGTAAATGCGACACTTCCTTGCTAGGAAATAGCGTCTGCAGATATCTAGGTATCGTAGCAATAGAGTTCTAATGCTTCTTAAAACGCGATATCGCATCTCATTTCTATGTTTCATGGTAAGATATAATATAATTTGCGAAGTGTCATGTATTCCTCGTCTACACTTCAAATGAATGTAAATGCGACACTTCCTTGCAAGGAAATAGCGTTTGCAGATGTCTACTTATCGCAGGGATGGAGTTCTAATGCTTCTTAAAACGTGATATCGCATCTCATATCTATGTTTCATGATAACATATAATATTAATTGCTAACTGTTATGCATTCTTCGTCTACGATTCAAATGAATGTAAATGAGACACTTCCTTGCTAGGAAATAGCGTTTGCAGATGTTTACGTATCGTAGGGATAGAGTTCTAATGCTTCTTAAGACGCGAGATCGAATCTCATTTCTATGTTTCATGATAAGATATAATATTCATTGCGAAGTGTTATGCATTCCTCGTCTACGATTCAAATGAATGTAAATGCGACTCTTCCTTGCTAGGAAATAGCGTTTGAAGATGTTTACGTTTCCTTGGTATAGAGTTCTAATGCTTCTTAAAACGTGATATCGCATCTCATATCTAAGCTTCAAGATAAGATATAATATTCATTGCGAAGTGTTATGCATTCCTCGTCTACGATTCAAATGAATGTAAATGCGACACTACCTTGCTAGGAAATAGCGTTTGCAGATGTTTACGTTTCGTAGGGATAGAGTTCTAATGATTTTTAAAACGCGATATCGCATCTCATTTCTATGTTTCATGGTAAGATATAATATGATTTGCGAAGTGTCATGTATTCCTCGTCTACACTTCAAATGAATGTAAATGCGACACTTCCTTGCTAGGAAATAGCGTCTGCAGATATCTAGGTATCGTAGCAATGGAGTTCTAATGCTTCTTAAAACGCGATATCGCATCTCATTTCTATGTTTCATGGTAAGATATAATATGAATTGCGAAGTGTCATGTATTCCTCGTCTACACTTCAAATGAATGTAAATGCGACACTTCCTTGCAAGGAAATAGCGTTTGCAGATGTCTACTTATCGTAGGGATGGAGTTCTAATGCTTCTTAAAACGTGATATCGCATCTCATATCTATGTTTCAAGATAAGATATAATATGATTTGCGAAGTGTCATGTATTCCTCGTCTACACTTCAAATGAATGTAAATGCGACAACTCCTTGCTAGGAAATAGCGTTTGCAGATGTCTACGTATCCAAGCAATAGAGTTCTAATGCTTCTTAAAACGCGATATCGCATCTCATTTCTATGTTTCATGGTAAGATATAATATGATTTGCGAAGTGTCATGTATTGCTCGTCTACACTTCAAATGAATGTAAATGCGTCACTTCCTTGCTAGGAAATAGCGTTTGCAGATGTCTACGTATCGTAGCAATAGAGTTCTAATGCTTCTTAAAACGCGATATCGCATCTCATTTCTATGTTTCATGGTAAGATATAATATGATTTGCGAAGTGTCATGTATTCCTCGTCTACACTTCAAATGAATGTAAATGCGACACTTCCTTGCTAGGAAATAGTGTCTGCAGATGTCTAGGTATCGTAGCAATAGAGTTCTAATGCTTCTTACAACGCGATATCGTATCTCATTTCTATGTTTCATGGTAAGATGTAATATGATTTGCGAAGTGTTATGTATTCCTCGTCTACACTTCAAATGAATGTAAATGCGACACTTCCTTGCAAGGAAATGGCGTTTGCAGATGTCTACGTATCGAAGCAATAGAGTTCAAATGCTTCTTAATACGAGATATTGCATCTCATATCTATGTTTCATGATAAGATATAATATTCATTGCGAAGTGTTATGCATTCCTCGTCTACGATTCAAATGAAAGTAAATGCGACACTTCCTTGCAAGGAAATAACGATTGCAGATGTCTACGTATCGTAGCAATAGAGTTCATATGATTCTTAAAACGCGATATCGCATCTCATTTCTATGTTTCATGGTAAGATATAACATGATTTGCGAAGTGTTATGTATTCCTCGTCTAGACTTCAAATGAATGTGAGTGCGATACTTCCTCGCTAGGAAATGGCGTTTGCAGATGTCTACGTATCGTAGCACTAGCTTTCTAATGCTTCTTAAAACGCGATATCGCATCTCATTTCTATGTTTCATGGTAAGATGTAATATGATTTGCGAAGTGTTATGTATTCCTCGTCTTCACTTCAAATGAATGTAAATGCGACACTTCCTTGCAAGGAAATAGCGATTGCAGATGTCTACGTATCGAAGCAATAGAGTTCAAATGCTTCTTAAAACGAGATATTGCATCTCATATCTATGTTTCATGATAAGATATAATATTCATTGCGAAGTGTTATGCATTCCTCGTCTACGATTCAAATGAAAGTAAATGCGACACTTCCTTGTTAGGAAATAGCGTTTGTAGATATTTACGTATCGAAGCAATAGTGTTCAAATGCTTCTTAAGACGAGATAGATCATCTCATATCTATGTTTCATGATAAGATATAATATTCATTGCTAAGTGTTATGCTTTCCTCGTCTACGATTCAAAAGAATGTAAATGCGACACTTCCTTGCTAGGAAATAGTGTTTGCAGATGTTTACGTATCGTAGGAGTAGAGTTCTAGTGCTTCTCAAAACGTGATATCGTATCTCATTTCTATGTTTCATGGTAAGATATAATATTCATTGCGAAGTGTTATGTAAACCTCGCATTCACTTTAAAAGTATGTAAATGCTACACTTCCTTGCAAGGAAATAGCGTTTGCAGATGACTACGTATCGTAGCAATAGAGTTCTTATGCTTCTTCAAACGAGATATCGCATCTCATTACAATGTTGCACGATAAGATATAATATTCATTGTAAAGTGTTATGTATACCTCGTATTCACTTCAGAAGAATGTAATTGCGACACTTCCTTGCAAGGAAATAGCGTTTACAGATGTCTACGTATCGAAGCAATATAGTTCAAACGCTTCTTAAAACGAGATAACGCATCTCATATCTATGTTTCATGATAACATATAATATTAATTGCGAACTGTTATGCATTCTTCGTCTACGATTCAAATGAATGTAAATGAGACACTTCCTTGCTAGGAAATAGCGTTTGCAGATGTTTACGTATCGTAGGGATAGAGTTCTAATGCTTCTTAAAACGCGAGATCGAATCTCATTTCTATGTTTCATGATAAGATATAATATTCATTGCGAAGTGTTATGCATTCCTCGTCTACGATTCAAATGAATGTAAATGCGACTCTTCCTTGCTAGGAAATAGCGTTTGAAGATGTTTACGTTTCCTTGGTATAGAGTTCTAATGCTTCTTAAAACGTGATATCGCATCTCATATCTAAGCTTCAAGATAAGATATAATATTCATTGCGAAGTGTTATGCATTCCTCGTCTACGATTCAAATGAATGTAAATGCGACACTACCTTGCTAGGAAATAGCGTTTGCAGATGTTTACGTTTCGTAGGGATAGAGTTCTAATGATTTTTAAAACGCGATATCGCATCTCATTTCTATGTTTCATGGTAAGATATAATATGATTTGCGAAGTGTCATGTATTCCTCGTCTACACTTCAAATGAATGTAAATGCGACACTTCCTTGCTAGGAAATAGCGTCTGCAGATATCTAGGTATCGTAGCAATGGAGTTCTAATGCTTCTTAAAACGCGATATCGCATCTCATTTCTATGTTTCATGGTAAGATATAATATGAATTGCGAAGTGTCATGTATTCCTCGTCTACACTTCAAATGAATGTAAATGCGACACTTCCTTGCAAGGAAATAGCGTTTGCAGATGTCTACTTATCGTAGGGATGGAGTTCTAATGCTTCTTAAAACGTGATATCGCATCTCATATCTATGTTTCAAGATAAGATATAATATGATTTGCGAAGTGTCATGTATTCCTCGTCTACACTTCAAATGAATGTAAATGCGACAACTCCTTGCTAGGAAATAGCGTTTGCAGATGTCTACGTATCCAAGCAATAGAGTTCTAATGCTTCTTAAAACGCGATATCGCATCTCATTTCTATGTTTTCATGGTAAGATATAATATGATTTGCGAAGTGTCATGTATTGCTCGTCTACACTTCAAATGAATGTAAATGCGTCACTTCCTTGCTAGGAAATAGCGTTTGCAGATGTCTACGTATCGTAGCAATAGAGTTCTAATGCTTCTTAAAAACGCGATATCGCATCTCATTTCTATGTTTCATGGTAAGATATAATATGATTTGCGAAGTGTCATGTATTCCTCGTCTACACTTCAAATGAATGTAAATGCGACACTTCCTTGCTAGGAAATAGTGTCTGCAGATGTCTAGGTATCGTAGCAATAGAGTTCTAATGCTTCTTACAACGCGATATCGTATCTCATTTCTATGTTTCATGGTAAGATGTAATATGATTTGCGAAGTGTTATGTATTCCTCGTCTACACTTCAAATGAATGTAAATGCGACACTTCCTTGCAAGGAAATGGCGTTTGCAGATGTCTACGTATCGAAGCAATAGAGTTCAAATGCTTCTTAATACGAGATATTGCATCTCATATCTATGTTTCATGATAAGATATAATATTCATTGCGAAGTGTTATGCATTCCTCGTCTACGATTCAAATGAAAGTAAATGCGACACTTCCTTGCAAGGAAATAACGATTGCAGATGTCTACGTATCGTAGCAATAGAGTTCATATGATTCTTAAAACGCGATATCGCATCTCATTTCTATGTTTCATGGTAAGATATAACATGATTTGCGAAGTGTTATGTATTCCTCGTCTAGACTTCAAATGAATGTGAGTGCGATACTTCCTCGCTAGGAAATGGCGTTTGCAGATGTCTACGTATCGTAGCACTAGCTTTCTAATGCTTCTTAAAACGCGATATCGCATCTCATTTCTATGTTTCATGGTAAGATGTAATATGATTTGCGAAGTGTTATGTATTCCTCGTCTTCACTTCAAATGAATGTAAATGCGACACTTCCTTGCAAGGAAATAGCGATTGCAGATGTCTACGTATCGAAGCAATAGAGTTCAAATGCTTCTTAAAACGAGATATTGCATCTCATATCTATGTTTCATGATAAGATATAATATTCATTGCGAAGTGTTATGCATTCCTCGTCTACGATTCAAATGAAAGTAAATGCGACACTTCCTTGCAAGGAAATAACGATTGCAGATGTCTACGTATCGTAGCAATAGAGTTCACATGATTCTTAAAACGCGATATCGCATCCCATTTCTATGTTTCATGGTGAGATGTAATATGATTTGCGAAGTGTTATGTATTCCTCCTCTACACTTCAAATGAATGTAAATACGACACTTCCTTGCAAGGAAATAGCGTTTGCAAATGTCTACCTATCGTAGCAATAGTGTTCTAATGCTTCTTAAAAAGCGATATCGCATCTCATTTCTATGTTCATGGTAAGATATAATATGATTTGCGAAGTGTCATGTATTCCTCGCCTACACTTCAAATGAATGTAAATTCGACACTTCCTTGCTAGGAAATAGCGTCTGCAGATGTCTACGTATCGTAGCAATAGAGTTCTTATGCTTCTTAAAACGCGATATCGCATCTCATTTCTATGTTTGATGGTAAGATATAATATGATTTGCGAAGTGTCATGTATTCCTCGTCTACACTTCAAATGAATGTAAATGCGACACTTCCTTGCAAGGAAATAGCGTTTGCAAATGTCTACCTATCGCAGCAATGGTGTTCTAATGCTTCTTAAAACGCGATATCGCATCTCATTTCTATGTTTCATGGTAAGATATAATATGATTTGCGAAGTGTCATGTATTCCTCGTCTACACTTCAAATGAATGTAAATGCGACACTTCCTTGCAAGGAAATAGCGTTTGCAGATGTCTACTTATCGTAGGGATGGAGTTCTAATGCTTCTTAAAACGTGATATCGCATCTCATATCTATGTTTCAAGATAAGATATAATATGATTTGCGAAGTGTCATGTATTCCTCGTCTACACTTCAAATGAATGTAAATGCGACAACTCCTTGCTAGGAAATAGCGTTTGCAGATGTCTACGTATCGTAGCAAAGGTGTTCTAATGCTTCTTAAAACGCGATATCGCATCTCATTGCTATGTTTGATGGTAAGATGTAATATGATCTGCGAAGTGTGATGTATTCCTCGTCTACACTTCAAATTAATGTAAATGCGACACTTCCTTGCAAGGAAATAGCGTGGGCAGATGTCTACGTATCGAAGCAATAGAGTTCAAATGCTTCTTAAAACGAGATATTGCATCTCATATCTATGTTTCATGATAAGATATAATATTCATTGCGAAGTGTTATGCATTCCTCGTCTACGATTCAAATGAAAGTAAATGCGACACATCCTTGCAAGGAAATAACGATTGCAGATGTCTACGTATCGTAGCAATAGAGTTCATATGATTCTTAAAACGCGATATCGCATCTCATTTCTTTGTTTCATGGTAAGATATAACATGATTTGCGAAGTGTTATGTATTCCTCGTCTACACTTCAAATGACTGTGAGTGCAAGACTTCCTCGCTAGGAAATGGCGTTTGCAGATGTCTACGTATCGTAGCACTAGCTTTCTAATGCTTCTTAAAACGCGATTTCGCATCACATTTCTATGTTTCATGGTAAGATGTAATATGATTTGCGAAGTGTTATGTATTCCTCGTCTTCACTTCAAATGAATGTAAATGCGACACTTCCTTGCAAGGAAATAGCGATAGCAGATGTCTACGTATCGAAGCAATAGAGTTCAAATGCTTCTTAAAACGAGATATTGCATCTCATATCTATGTTTCATGATAAGATATAATATTCATTGCGAAGTGTTATGCATTCCTCGTCTACGATTCAAATGAAAGTAAATGCGACACTTCCCTGCAAGGAAATAACGATTGCAGATGTCTACGTATCGTAGCAATAGAGTTCATATGATTCTTAAAACGCGATATCACATCTCATTTCTATGTTTCATGGTAAGATATAACATGATTTGCGAAGTGTTATGTATTCCTCGTCTACACTTCAAATTAATGTGAGTGCGATACTTCCTCGCTAGGAAATAGCGTTTGCAGATGTCTACGTATCGCAGCACTAGCTTTCTAATGCTTCTTAAAACGCGATATCGCATCTCATTTCTATGTTTCATGGTAAGATAAAATATGATTTGCGAAGTGTCATGTATTCCTCGTCTACACTTCAAATGAATGTAAATGCGACACTTCCTTGCAAGGAAATAGCGTTTGCAGATGTCTACGTATCGTAGCAATAGATTTCTAATGCTTCTTAAAACGCGATATCGCATCTCATTTCTGTTTCATGGTAAGATATAATATGATTTGCGAAGTGTCATGTATTCCTCGTCTACACTTCAAATGAATGTAAATGCTACACTTCCTTGCAAGGAAATAGCATGGGCAGATGTCTACGTATCGAAGCAATAGAGAACAAATGCTTCTTAAAACGAGATATTGCATCTCATATCTTTGTTTCATGATAAGATATAATATTCATTGCGAAGTGTTATGCATTCCTCGTTTACGATTCAAATGAATGTAAATGCGACACTTCCTTGCAAGGAAATTGCGTTTGCAGATGTCTACTTATCGTAGGGATGGAGTTCTAATGCTTCTTAAAACGTGATATCGCATCTCATATCTATGTTTCAAGATAAGATATAATATGATTTGCGAAGTGTCATGTATTCCTCGTCTACACTTCAAATGAATGTAAATGCGACAACTCCTTGCTAGGAAATAGCGTTTGCAGATGTCTACGTATCCAAGCAATAGAGTTCTAATGCTTCTTAAAACGCGATATCGCATCTCATTTCTATGTTTCATGGTAAGATATAATATGATTTGCGAAGTGTCATGTATTGCTCGTCTACACTTCAAATGAATGTAAATGCGTCACTTCCTTGCTAGGAAATAGCGTTTGCAGATGTCTACGTATCGTAGCAATAGAGTTCTAATGCTTCTTAAAACGCGATATCGCATCTCATTTCTATGTTTCATGGTAAGATGTAATATGATTTGCGAAGTGTTATGTATTCCTCCTCTACACTTCAAATGAATGTAAATGCGACAATTCCTTGCAAGGAAATAGCGTTTGCAAATGACTACCTATCGTAGCAATAGTGTTCTAATGCTTCTTAAAACGCGATATCGCATCTCATTTCTATGTTTCATGGTAAGATATAATATGATTTGCGGAGTGTCATGTATTCCTCGTCTACAATTCAAATGAATGTAAATGCGACACTTCCTTGCAAGGAAATAGCGTTTGCAGATGTCTACGTATCGTAGCAATAGATTTCTAATGCTTCTTAAAACGCGATATCGCATCTCATTTCTGTTTCATAGTAAGATATAATATGATTTGCGAAGTGTCATGTATTCCTCGTCTACACTTCAAATGAATGTAAATGCGACACTTCCTTGCTAGGAAACAGCGTTTGCAGATGTCTAGGTATCGTAGCAATAGATTTCAAATGCTTCTTAAAACGAGATATTGCATCTCATATCTATGTTTCATGATAAGATATAATATTCATTGCGAAGTGTTATGCATTCCTCGTCTACGATTCAAATGAAAGTAAATGCGACACATCCTTGCAAGGAAATAACGATTGCAGATGTCTACGTATCGTAGCAATAGAGTTCATATGATTCTTAAAACGCGATATCGCATCTCATTTCTTTGTTTCATGGTAAGATATAACATGATTTGCGAAGTGTTATGTATTCCTCGTCTACACTTCAAATGACTGTGAGTGCAAGACTTCCTCGCTAAGAAATGGCGTTTGCAGATGTCTACGTATCGTAGCACTAGCTTTCTAATGCTTCTTAAAACGCGATTTCGCATCTCATTTCTATGTTTCATGGTAAGATGTAATATGATTTGCGAAGTGTTATGTATTCCTCGTCTTCACTTCAAATGAATGTAAATGCGACACTTCCTTGCAAGGAAATAGCGATAGCAGATGTCTACGTATCGAAGCAATAGAGTTCAAATGCTTCTTAAAACGAGATATTGCATCTCATATCTATGTTTCATGATAAGATATAATATTCATTGCGAAGTGTTATGCATTCCTCGTCTACGATTCAAATGAAAGTAAATGCGACACTTCCCTGCAAGGAAATAACGATTGCAGATGTCTACGTATCGTAGCAATAGAGTTCATATGATTCTTAAAACGCGATATCACATCTCATTTCTATGTTTCATGGTAAGATATAACATGATTTGCGAAGTGTTATGTATTCCTCGTCTACACTTCAAATTAATGTGAGTGCGATACTTCCTCGCTAGGAAATAGCGTTTGCAGATGTCTACGTATCGCAGCACTAGCTTTCTAATGCTTCTTAAAACGCGATATCGCATCTCATTTCTATGTTTCATGGTAAGATATAATATGATTTGCGAAGTGTCATGTATTCCTCGTCTACACTTCAAATGAATGTAAATGCGACACTTCCTTGCAAGGAAATAGCGTTTGCAGATGTCTACGTATCGAAGCAATGGAGTTCAAATGCTTCTTAAAACGAGATATTGCATCTCATATCTATGTTTCATGATAAGATATAATATTCATTGCAAAGTGTTATGCATTCCTCGTCTACGATTCAAATGAAAGTAAATGCGACACTTCCTTGCAAGGAAATAACGATTGCAGATGTCTACGTATCGTAGCAATGGAGTTCATATGATTCTTAAAGCGCGATATCGCATCCCATTTCTATGTTTCATGGTGAGATGTAATATGATTTGCGAAGTGTTATGTATTCCTCCTCTACACTTCAAATGAATGTAAATGCGACACTTCCTTGCAAGGAAATAGCGTTTGCAAATGTCTACCTATCGTAGCAATAGTGTTCTAATGCTTCTTAAAACGCGATATCGCATCTCATTTCTATGTTTCATGGTAAGATATAATATGATTTGCGAAGTGTCATGTAATCCTCGTCTACACTTCAAATGAATGTAAATGCGACACTTCCTTGCAAGGAAATAGCGTTTGCAGATGTCTACGTATCGTAGCAATTAGATTTCTAATGCTTCTTAAAACGCGATATCGCATCTCATTTCTGTTTCATGGTAAGATATAATATGATTTGCGAAGTGTCATGTATTCCTCGTCTACACTTCAAATGAATGTAAATGCTACACTTCCTTGCAAGGAAATAGCATGGGCAGATGTCTACGTATCGAAGCAATAGAGAACAAATGCTTCTTAAAACGAGATATTGCATCTCATATCTTTGTTTCATGATAAGATATAATATTCATTGCGAAGTGTTATGCATTCCTCGTTTACGATTCAAATGAAAGTAAATGCGACAGTTCCTTGCAAGGAAATAGCGTTTGCAGATGTCTAGGTATCGTAGCAATAGAGTTCTAAATGCTTCTTAAAACGCGATATCGCATCTCATTTCTATGTTTCATGGTAAGATGTAACATGATCTGCGAAGTGTTATGTATTCCTCGTCTACACTTCAAATGAATGTAAATGCGACACCTCCTTGCAAGGAAATAGCGTTTGCAGATGTCTACATATCGAAGCAATAGAGTTCAAATGCTTCTTAAAACGAGATATTGCATCTCATATCTATGTTTCATGATAAGATATAATATTCATTGCGAAGTGTTATGCATTCCTCGTCTACGATTCAAATGAAAGTAAATGCGACACTTCCTTGCAAGAGAATAACGATTGCGGATGTCTACGTATCCTAGCAATAGAGTTCATATGATTCTTAAAACGCGATATCGCATCTCATTTCTATGTTTCATGGTAAGATGTAATATGATTTGCGAAGTGTTATGTATTCCTCCTCTACACTTCAAATGAATGTAAATGCGACAATTCCTTGCAAGGAAATAGCGTTTGCAAATGTCTACCTATCGTAGCAATAGTGTTCTAATGCTTCTTAAAACGCGATATCGCATCTCATTTCTATGTTTCATGGTAAGATATAATATGATTTGCGAAGTGTCATGTGTTCCTCGTCTACACTTCAAATGAATGTAAATGCGACACTTCCTTGCAAGGAAATAGCGTTTGCAGATGTCTACGTATCGTAGCAATAGATTTCTAATGCTTCTTAAAACGCGATATCGCATCTCATTTCTGGTTCATGTAAGATATAATATGATTTGCGAAGTGTCATGTATTCCTCGTCTACACTTCAAATGAATGTAAATGCGACACTTCCTTGCTAGGAAATAGTGTTTGCAGATATTTACGTATCGAAGCAATAGAGTTCAAATGCTTCTTAAGACGAGATAGCTCACTTCATATCTATGTTTCATGATAAGATATAATATTCATTGCTAAGTGTTATGCTCTCCTCGTCCACGATTCAAAAGAATGTAAATGCGACACTTCCTTGCTAGGAAATAGCGTTTGCAGGTGTTTACGTATCGTAGGGATAGAGTTCTAATGCTTCTTAAAACATGATATCGCATCTCATTTCTATGTTTCATGGTAAGATATAATATTCATTGCGAAGTGTTATGTATTCCTCGTCTAGGATTTCAAATGAATGTAAATGCGACACTTCCTTGCTAGGAAATAGCGTTTGCAGATGTCTACGTATCTAAGCAATAGAGTTCTTATGCTTCTCAAAATGCGATATATCATCTCATTTCTATGTTTCATGGTAAGATATAATATTCATTGCGAAGTGTCATGTATTCCTCGTCTACTCTTCAAATGAATGTAAATGCGACACTTCCTTGCTAGGAAATAGCGTTTGCAGATGTCTACCTATCGTAGGGATAGAGTTCTAATGCTTCTTAAAACGTGATATCGCATCTCATTACTATGTTGCATGATAAGATATAATATTCACTGTAAAGTGTTATGTATACCTCGTATTCACTTCAGAAGAATGTAAATGCGACACTTCCTTGCAAGGAAATAGCGTTTACAGATGTCTACGTATCGAAGCAATATAGTTCAAACGCTTCTTAAAACGAGATAACGCATCTCATATCTATGTTTCATGATAACATATAATATTAATTGCGACTGTTATGCATTCTTCGTCTACGATTCAAATAAATGTAAATGAGACACTTCCTTGCTAGGAAATAGCGTTTGCAGATGTTTACGTATCGTAGGGATAGAGTTCTAATGCTTCTTAAAACGCGAGATCGAATCTCATTTCTATGTTTCATGATAAGATATAATATTCATTGCGAAGTGTTATGCATTCCTCGTCTACGATTCAAATGAATGTAAATGCGACTCTTCCTTGCTAGGAAATAGCGTTTGAAGATGTTTACGTTTCCTTGGGATAGAGTTCTAATGCTTCTTAAACGTGATATCGCATCTCATATCTATGCTTCAAGATAAGATATAATATTCATTGCGAAGTGTTATGCATTCCTCGTCTACGATTCAAATGAATGTAAATGCGACACTACCTTGCTAGGAAATAGCGTCTGCAGATATCTAGGTATCGTAGCAATAGAGTTCTAATGCTTCTTAAAACGCGATATCGCATCTCATTTCTATGTTTCATGGTAAGATATAATATGATTTGCGAAGTGTCATGTATTCCTCGTCTACACTTCAAATGATGTAAATGCGACACTTCCTTGCAAGGAAATAGCGTTTGCAGATGTCTACTTATCGTAGGGATGGAGTTCTAATGCTTCTTAAAACGTGATATCGCATCTCATATCTATGTTCATGATAACATATAATATTAATTGCTAACTGTTATGCATTCTTCGTCTACGATTCAAATGAATGTAAATGAGACACTTCCTTGCTAGGAAATAGCGTTTGCAGATGTTTACGTATCGTAGGGATAGAGTTCTAATGCTTCTTAAGACGCGAGATCGAATCTCATTTCTATGTTTCATGATAAGATATAATATTCATTGCGAAGTGTTATGCATTCCTCGTCTACGATTCAAATGAATGTAAGTGCGACTCTTCCTTGCTAGGAAATAGCGTTTGAAGATGTTTACGTTTCCTTGGGATAGAGTTCTAATGCTTCTTAAAACGTGATATCGCATCTCATATCTAAGCTTCAAGATAAGATATAATATTCATTGCGAAGTGTTATGCATTCCTCGTCTACGATTCAAATGATGTAAATGCGACACTACCTTGCTAGGAAATAGCGTTTGCAGATGTTTACGTTTCGTAGGGATAGAGTTCTAATGATTCTTAAAACGCGATATCGCATCTCATTTCTATGTTTCATGGTAAGATATAATATGATTTGCGAAGTGTCATGTATTCCTCGTCTACCACTTCAAATGAATGTAAATGCGACACTTCCTTGCTAGGAAATAGCGTCTGCAGATATCTAGGTATCGTAGCAATGGAGTTCTAATGCTTCTTAAAACGCGATATCGCATCTCATTTCTATGTTTCATGGTAAGATATAATATGATTTGCGAAGTGTCATGTATTCCTCGTCTACACTTCAAATGAATGTAAATGCGACACTTCCTTGCAAGGAAATAGCGTTTGCAGATGTCTACTTATCGTAGGGATGAGTTCTAATGCTTCTTAAAACGTGATATCGCATCTCATATCTATGTTTCAAGATAAGATATAATATGATTTGCGAAGTGTCATGTATTCCTCGTCTACACTTCAAATGAATGTAAATGCGACAACTCCTTGCTAGGAAATAGCGTTTGCAGATGTCTACGTATCCAAGCAATAGAGTTCTAATGCTTCTTAAAACGCGATATCGCATCTCATTTCTATGTTTCATGGTAAGATATAATATGATTTGCGAAGTGTCATGTATTCCTCGTCTACACTTCAAATGAATGTAAATGCGTCACTTCCTTGCTAGAAAATAGCGTTTGCAGATGTCTACGTATCGTAGCAATAGAGTTCTAATGCTTCTTAAAACGCGATATCGCATCTCATTTCTATGTTTCATGGTAAGATATAATATGATTTGCGAAGTGTCATGTATTCCTCGTCTACACTTCAAATGAATGTAAATGCGACACTTCCTTGCTAGGAAATAGTGTCTGCAGATTTCTAGGTATCGTAGCAATAGAGATCTAATGCTTCTTACAACGCGATATCGTATCTCATTTCTATGTTTCATGTAAGATGTAATATGATTTGCGAAGTGTTATGTATTCCTCGTCTACACTTCAAATGAATGTAAATGCGACACTTCCTTGCAAGGAAATGGCGTTTGCAGATGTCTACGTATCGAAGCAATAGAGTTCAAATGCTTCTTAATACGAGATATTGCATCTCATATCTATGTTTCATGATAAGATATAATATTCATTGCGAAGTGTTATGCATTCCTCGTCTACGATTCAAATGAAAGTAAATGCGACACTTCCTTGCAAGGAAATAACGATTGCAGATGTCTACGTATCGTAGCAACAGAGTTCATATGATTCTTAAAACGCGATATCGCATCTCATTTCTATGTTTCATGGTAAGATATAACATGATTTGCGAAGTGTTATGTATTCCTCGTCTACACTTCAAATGAATGTGAGTGCGATACTTCCTCGCTAGGAAATGGCGTTTGCAGATGTCTACGTATCGTAGCACTAGCTTTCTAATGCTTCTTAAAACGCGATATCGCATCTCATTTCTATGTTTCATGGTAAGATGTAATATGATTTGCGAAGTGTTATGTATTCCTCGTCTTCACTTCAAATGAATGTAAATGCGACACTTCCTTGCAAGGAAATAGCGATTGCAGATGTCTACGTATCGAAGCAATAGAGTTCAAATGCTTCTTAAAACGAGATATTGCATCTCATATCTATGTTTCATGATAGGATATAATATTCATTGCGAAGTGTTATGCATTCCTCGTCTACGATTCAAATGAAAGTAAATGCGACACTTCCTTGCAAGGAAATAACGATTGCAGATGTCTACGTATCGTAGCAATAGAGTTCACATGATTCTTAAAACGCGATATCGCATCCCATTTCTATGTTTCATGGTGAGATGTAATATGATTTGCGAAGTGTTATGTATTCCTCCTCTACACTTCAAATGAATGTAAATGCGACACTTCCTTGCCAGAAATAGCATCTGCAGATGTCTACGTATCGTAGCAATAGTGTTCTTATGCTTCTTAAAACGCGATATCGCATCTCATTTCTATGTTTGATGGTAAGATATAATATGATTGCGAAGTGTCATGTATTCCTCGTCTACACTTCAAATGAATGTAAATGCGACACTTCCTTGCAAGGAAATAGCGTTTGCAGATGTCTACTTATCGTAGGGATGGAGTTCTAATGCTTCTTAAAACGTGATATCGCATCTCATATCTATGTTTCATGATAACATATAATATTAATTGCTAACTGTTATGCATTCTTCGTCTACGATTCAAATGAATGTAAATGAGACACTTCCTTGCTAGGAAATAGCGTTTGCAGATGTTTACGTATCGTAGCAATAGAGTTCTAAATGCTTCTTAAAACGCGATATCGCATCTCATTTCTATGTTTCATGTAAGATATAATATGATTTGCGAAGTGTCATGTATTCCTCGTCTACACTTCAAATGAATGTAAATGCGACACTTCCTTGCAAGGAAATAGCGTTTGCAAATGTCTCGCAGCAATGGTGTTCTAATGCTTCTTAAAACGCGATATCGCATCTCATTTCTATGTTTCATGGTAAGATATAATATGATTTGCGAAGTGTCATGTATTCCTCGTCTACACTTCAAATGAATGTAGAATGCGACACTTCCTTGCAAGGAAATAGCGTTTGCAGATGTCTACTTATCGTAGGGATGGAGTTCTAATGCTTCTTAAAACGTGATATCGCATCTCATATCTATGTTTCAAGATAAGATATAATATGATTTGCGAAGTGTCATGTATTCCTCGTCTACACTTCAAATGAATGTAAATGCGACAACTCCTTGCTAGGAAATAGCGTTTGCAGATGTCTACGTATCGTAGCAATAGAGTTCTAATGCTTCTTAAAACGCGATATCGCATCTCATTTCTATGTTTCATGGTATGATATAATATGATTTGCGAAGTGTCATGTATTCCTCGTCTACACTTCAAATGAATGTAAATGCGGCACTTCCTTGCAAGGAAATAGCGTTTGCAAATGTCTACCTATCGCAGCAAAGGTGTTCTAATGCTTCTTAAAACGCGATATCGCATCTCATTGCTATGTTTGATGGTAAGATGTAATATGATCTGCGAAGTGTGATGTATTCCTCGTCTACACTTCAAATTAATGTAAATGCGACACTTCCTTGCAAGGAAATAGCGTGGGCAGATGTCTACGTATCGAAGCAATAGAGTTCAAATGCTTCTTAAAACGAGATATTGCATCTCATATCTTTGTTTCATGATAAGATATAATATTCATTGCGAAGTGTTATGCATTCCTCGTCTACGATTCAAATGAAAGTAAATGCGACACTTCCTTGCAAGGAAATAGCGTTTGCAGATGTCTAGGTATCGTAGCAATAAAGTTCTAATGCTTCTTAAAACGCGATATCGCATCTCATTTCTATGTTTCATGGTAAGATATAATATGATTTGCGAAGTGTTATGTATTCCTCGTCTACACTTCAAATGAATGTAAATGCGACACTTCCTCGCTAGGAAATAGCGATTGCAGATGTCTGCGTATCGTAGCAATAGCTTTCTAATGCTTCTTAAAACGCGATATTGCATCTCATTTCTATGTTTCATGGTAAGATATAATATGATTTGCTAAGTGTTATGTATTCCTCGTCTACACTTCAAATGAATGTAAATGCGACACTTCCTTGCAAGGAAATAGCGTTTGCAGATGTCTACGTATCGTAGCAATAGATTTCTAATGCTTCTTAAAACGCGATATCGCATCTCATTTCTGTTTCATAGTAAGATATAATATGATTTGCGAAGTGTCATGTATTCCTCGTCTACACTTCAAATGAATGTAAATGCGACACTTCCTTGCTAGGAAACAGCGTTTGCAGATGTCTAGGTATCGTAGCAATAGAGTTCAAATGCTTCTTAAAACGAGATATTGCATCTCATATCTATGTTTCATGATAAGATATAATATTCATTGCGAAGTGTTATGCATTCCTCGTCTACGATTCAAATGAAAGTAAATGCGACACTTCCTTGCAAGGAAATAACGATTGCAGATGTCTACGTATCGTAGCAATAGAGTTCATGTGATTCTTAAAACGCGATATCGCATCTCATTTCTTTGTTTCATGGTAAGATATAACATGATTTGCGAAGTGTTATGTATTCCTCGTCTACACTTCAAATGACTGTGAGTGCAAGACTTCCTCGCTAGGAAATGGCGTTTGCAGATGTCTACGTATCGTAGCACTAGCTTTCTAATGCTTCTTAAAACGCGATTTCGCATCTCATTTCTATGTTTCATGGTAAGATGTAATATGATTTGCGAAGTGTTATGTATTCCTCGTCTTCACTTCAAATGAATGTAAATGCGACACTTCCTTGCAAGGAAATAGCGATAGCAGATGTCTACGTATCGAAGCAATAGAGTTCAAATGCTTCTTAAAACGAGATATTGCATCTCATATCTATGTTTCATGATAAGATATAATATTCATTGCAAAGTGTTATGCATTCCTCGTCTACGATTCAAATGAAAGTAAATGCGACACTTCCTTGCAAGGAAATAACGATTGCAGATGTCTACGTATCGTAGCAATAGAGTTCATATGATTCTTAAAACGCGATATCGCATCCATTTCTATGTTTCATGGTGAGATGTAATATGATTTGCGAAGTGTTATGTATTCCTCCTCTACACTTCAAATGAATGTAAATGCGACACTTCCTTGCAAGGAAATAGCGTTTGCAAATGTCTACCTATCGTAGCAATAGTGTTCTAATGCTTCTTAAAACGCGATATCGCATCTCATTTCTGTTTCATGGTAAGATATAATATGATTTGCGAAGTGTCATGTATTCCTCGTCTACACTTCAAATGAATGTAAATGCTACACTTCCTTGCAAGAAAATAGCATGGGCAGATGTCTACGTATCGAAGCAATAGAGAACAAATGCTTCTTAAAACGAGATATTGCATCTCATATCTTTGTTTCATGATAAGATATAATATTCATTGCGAAGTGTTATGCATTCCTCGTTTACGATTCAAATGAAAGTAAATGCGACAGTTCCTTGCAAGGAAATAGCGTTTGCAGATGTCTAGGTATCGTAGCAATAGAGTTCTAATGCTTCTTAAAACGCGATATCGCATCTCATTTCTATGTTTCATGGTAAGATGTAACATGATCTGCGAAGTGTTATGTATTCCTCGTCTACACTTCAAATGAATGTAAATGCGACACCTCCTTGCATGGAAATAGCGTTTGCAGATGTCTACATATCGAAGCAATAGAGTTCAAATGCTCCTTAAGACGAGATATCGCATTTCATTTCTATGTTTCATGATAAGATATAATATTCATTGCGAAGTGTTATGCATTCCTCGTCTACGATTCAAATGAAAGTAAATGCGACACTTCCTTGCAAGAGAATAACGATTGCGGATGTCTACGTATCCTAGCAATAGGGTTCATATGATTCTTAAAACGCGATATCGCATCTCATTTCTATGTTTCATGGTAAGATGTAATATGATTTGCGAAGTGTTATGTATTCCTCCTCTACACTTCAAATGAATGTAAATGCGACAATTCCTTGCAAGGAAATAGCGTTTGCAAATGTCTACCTATCGTAGCAATAGTGTTCTATTGCTTCTTAAAACGCGATATCGCATCTCATTTCTATGTTTCATGGTAAGATATAATATGATTTGCGAAGTGTCATGTATTCCTCGTCTACACTTCAAATGAATGTAAATGCGACACTTCCTTGCAAGGAAATAGCGTTTGCAGATGTCTACGTATCGTAGCAATAGATTTCTAATGCTTCTTAAAACGCCATATCGCATCTCATTTCTGGTTCATGGTAAGATATAATATGATTTGCGAAGTGTCATGTATTCCTCGTCTACACTTCAAATGAATGTAAATGCGACACTTCCTTGCAAGGAAATAGCGTTTGCAGATGTCTACGTATCGAAGCAATGGAGTTCAAATGCTTCTTAAAACGAGATATTGCATCTCATATCTATGTTTCATGATAAGATATAATATTCATTGCAAAGTGTTATGCATTCCTCGTCTACGATTCAAATGAAAGTAAATGCGACACTTCCTTGCAAGGAAATAACGATTGCAGATGTCTACGTATCGTAGCAATAGAGTTCATATGATTCTTAAAACGCGATATCGCATCCCATTTCTATGTTTCATGGTGAGATGTAATATGATTTGCGAAGTGTTATGTATTCCTCCTCTACACTTCAAATGAATGTAAATGCGACACTTCCTTGCCAGGAAATAGCATCTGCAGATGTCTACGTATCGTAGCAATAGAGTTCTTATGCTTCTTAAAACGCGATATCGCATCTCATTTCTATGTTTGATGGTAAGATATAATATGATTTGCGAAGTGTCATGTATTCCTCGTCTACACTTCAAATGAATGTAAATGCGACACTTCCTTGCAAGGAAGTAGCGTTTGCAGATGTCTACGTATCGTAGCAATAGATTTCTAATGCTTCTTAAAACGCGATATCGCATCTCATTTCTGTTTCATGGTAAGATATAATATGATTTGCGAAGTGTCATGTATTCCTCGTCTACACTTCAAATGAATGTAAATTCGACACTTCCTTGCTAGGAAATAGCGTCTGCAGATGTCTACGTATCGTAGCAATAGAGTTCTAATGCTTCTTAAAACGCGATATCGCATCTCATTTCTATGTTTCATGGTAAGATATAATATGATTTGCGAAGTGTCATGTATTCCTCGTCTACACTTCAAATGAATGTAAATGCGACACTTCCTTGCAAGGAAATAGCGTTTGCAAATGTCTACCTATCGCAGCAATGGTGTTCTAATGCTTCTTAAAACGCGATATCGCATCTCATTTCTATGTTTCATGGTAAGATATAATATGATTTGCGAAGTGTCATGTATTCCTCGTCTACACTTCAAATGAATGTAGATGCGACACTTCCTTGCAAGGAAATAGCGTTTGCAGATGTCTACTTATCGTAGGGATGGAGTTCTAATGCTTCTTAAAACGTGATATCGCATCTCATATCTATGTTTCAAGATAAGATATAATATGATTTGCGAAGTGTCATGTATTCCTCGTCTACACTTCAAATGAATGTAAATGCGACAACTCCTTGCTAGGAAATAGCGTTTGCAGATGTCTACGTATCGTAGCAATAGAGTTCTAATGCTTCTTAAAACGCGATATCGCATCTCATTTCTATGTTTCATGGTAAGATATAATATGATTTGCGAAGTGTCATGTATTCCTCGTCTACACTTCAAATGAATGTAAATGCGGCACTTCCTTGCAAGGATATAGCGTTTGCAAATGTCTACCTATCGCAGCAAAGGTGTTCTAATGCTTCTTAAAACGCGATATCGCATCTCATTGCTATGTTTGATGGTAAGATGTAATATGATCTGCGAAGTGTGATGTATTCCTCGTCTACACTTCAAATTAATGTAAATGCGACACTTCCTTGCAAGGAAATAGCGTGGGCAGATGTCTACGTATCGAAGCAATAGAGTTCAAATGCTTCTTAAAACGAGATATTGCATCTCATATCTTTGTTTCATGATAAGATATAATATTCATTGCGAAGTGTTATGCATTCCTCGTCTACGATTCAAATGAAAGTAAATGCGACACTTCCTTGCAAGGAAATAGCGTTTGCAGATGTCTAGGTATCGTAGCAATAAAGTTCTAATGCTTCTTAAAACGCGATATCGCATCTCATTTCTATGTTTCATGGTAAGATATAATATGATTTGCGAAGTGTTATGTATTCCTCGTCTACACTTCAAATGAATGTAAATGCGACACTTCCTCGCTAGGAAATAGCGATTGCAGATGTCTGCGTATCGTAGCAATAGCTTTCTAATGCTTCTTAAAACGCGATATTGCATCTCATTTCTATGTTTCATGGTAAGATATAATATGATTTGCTAAGTGTTATGTATTCCTCGTCTACACTTCAAATGAATGTAAATGCGACACTTCCTTGCAAGGAAATAGCGTTTGCAGATGTCTACGTATCGTAGCAATAGATTTCTAATGCTTCTTAAAACGCGATATCGCATCTCATTTCTGTTTCATAGTAAGATATAATATGATTTGCGAAGTGTCATGTATTCCTCGTCTACACTTCAAATGAATGTAAATGCGACACTTCCTTGCTAGGAAACAGCGTTTGCAGATGTCTAGGTATCGTAGCAATAGAGTTCAAATGCTTCTTAAAACGAGATATTGCATCTCATATCTATGTTTAATGATAAGATATAATATTCATTGCGAAGTGTTATGCATTCCTCGTCTACGATTCAAATGAAAGTAAATGCGACACTTCCTTGCAAGGAAATAACGATTGCAGATGTCTACGTATCGTAGCAATAGAGTTCATATGATTCTTAAAACGCGATATCGCATCTCATTTCTTTGTTTCATGGTAAGATATAACATGATTTGCGAAGTGTTATGTATTCCTCGTCTACACTTCAAATGACTGTGAGTGCAAGACTTCCTCGCTAGGAAATGGCGTTTGCAGATGTCTACGTATCGTAGCACTAGCTTTCTAATGCTTCTTAAAACGCGATTTCGCATCTCATTTCTATGTTTCATGGTAAGATGTAATATGATTTGCGAAGTGTTATGTATTCCTCGTCTTCACTTCAAATGAATGTAAATGCGACACTTCCTTGCAAGGAAATAGCGATAGCAGATGTCTACGTATCGAAGCAATAGAGTTCAAATGCTTCTTAAAACGAGATATTGCATCTCATATCTATGTTTCATGATAAGATATAATATTCATTGCGAAGTGTTATGCATTCCTCGTCTACGATTCAAATGAAAGTAAATGCGACACTTCCCTGCAAGGAAATAACGATTGCAGATGTCTACGTATCGTAGCAATAGAGTTCATATGATTCTTAAAACGCGATATCACATCTCATTTCTATGTTTCATGGTAAGATATAACATGATTTGCGAAGTGTTATGTATTCCTCGTCTACACTTCAAATTAATGTGAGTGCGACACTTCCTTGCAAGGAAATAGCGTTTGCAAATGTCTACCTATCGTAGCAATAGTGTTCTAATGCTTCTTAAAACGCGATATCGCATCTCATTTCTGTTTCATGGTAAGGTATAATATGATTTGCGAAGTGTCATGTATTCCTCGTCTACACTTCAAATGAATGTAAATGCTACACTTCCTTGCAAGAAAATAGCATGGGCAGATGTCTACGTATCGAAGCAATAGAGAACAAATGCTTCTTAAAACGAGATATTGCATCTCATATCTTTGTTTCATGATAAGATATAATATTCATTGCGAAGTGTTATGCATTCCTCGTTTACGATTCAAATGAAAGTAAATGCGACAGTTCCTTGCAAGGAAATAGCGTTTGCAGATGTCTAGGTATCGTAGCAATAGAGTTCTAATGCTTCTTAAAACGCCATATCGCATCTCATTTCTGGTTCATGGTAAGATATAATATGATTTGCGAAGTGTCATGTATTCCTCGTCTACACTTCAAATGAATGTAAATGCGACACTTCCTTGCAAGGAAATAGCGTTTGCAGATGTCTACGTATCGAAGCAATGGAGTTCAAATGCTTCTTAAAACGAGATATTGCATCTCATATCTATGTTTCATGATAAGATATAATATTCATTGCAAAGTGTTATGCATTCCTCGTCTACGATTCAAATGAAAGTAAATGCGACACTTCCTTGCAAGGAAATAACGATTGCAGATGTCTACGTATCGTAGCAATAGAGTTCATATGATTCTTAAAACGCGATATCGCATCCCATTTCTATGTTTCATGGTGAGATGTAATATGATTTGCGAAGTGTTATGTATTCCTCCTCTACACTTCAAATGAATGTAAATGCGACACTTCCTTGCCAGGAAATAGCATCTGCAGATGTCTACGTATCGTAGCAATAGAGTTCTTATGCTTCTTAAAACGCGATATCGCATCTCATTTCTATGTTTGATGGTAAGATATAATATGATTTGCGAAGTGTCATGTATTCCTCGTCTACACTTCAAATGAATGTAAATGCGACACTTCCTTGCAAGGAAGTAGCGTTTGCAGATGTCTACGTATCGTAGCAATAGATTTCTAATGCTTCTTAAAACGCGATATCGCATCTCATTTCTGTTTCATGGTAAGATATAATATGATTTGCGAAGTGTCATGTATTCCTCGTCTACACTTCAAATGAATGTAAATTCGACACTTCCTTGCTAGGAAATAGCGTCTGCAGATGTCTACGTATCGTAGCAATAGAGTTCTAATGCTTCTTAAAACGCGATATCGCATCTCATTTCTATGTTTCATGGTAAGATATAATATGATTTGCGAAGTGTCATGTATTCCTCGTCTACACTTCAAATGAATGTAAATGCGACACTTCCTTGCAAGGAAATAGCGTTTGCAAATGTCTACCTATCGCAGCAATGGTGTTCTAATGCTTCTTAAAACGCGATATCGCATCTCATTTCTATGTTTCATGGTAAGATATAATATGATTTGCGAAGTGTCATGTATTCCTCGTCTACACTTCAAATGAATGTAGATGCGACACTTCCTTGCAAGGAAATAGCGTTTGCAGATGTCTACTTATCGTAGGGATGGAGTTCTAATGCTTCTTAAAACGTGATATCGCATCTCATATCTATGTTTCAAGATAAGATATAATATGATTTGCGAAGTGTCATGTATTCCTCGTCTACACTTCAAATGAATGTAAATGCGACAACTCCTTGCTAGGAAATAGCGTTTGCAGATGTCTACGTATCGTAGCAATAGAGTTCTAATGCTTCTTAAAACGCGATATCGCATCTCATTTCTATGTTTCATGGTAAGATACAATATGATTTGCGAAGTGTCATGTATTCCTCGTCTACACTTCAAATGAATGTAAATGCGGCACTTCCTTGCAAGGATATAGCGTTTGCAAATGTCTACCTATCGCAGCAAAGGTGTTCTAATGCTTCTTAAAACGCGATATCGCATCTCATTGCTATGTTTGATGGTAAGATGTAATATGATCTGCGAAGTGTGATGTATTCCTCGTCTACACTTCAAATTAATGTAAATGCGACACTTCCTTGCAAGGAAATAGCGTGGGCAGATGTCTACGTATCGAAGCAATAGAGTTCAAATGCTTCTTAAAACGAGATATTGCATCTCATATCTTTGTTTCATGATAAGATATAATATTCATTGCGAAGTGTTATGCATTCCTCGTCTACGATTCAAATGAAAGTAAATGCGACACTTCCTTGCAAGGAAATAGCGTTTGCAGATGTCTAGGTATCGTAGCAATAAAGTTCTAATGCTTCTTAAAACGCGATATCGCATCTCATTTCTATGTTTCATGGTAAGATATAATATGATTTGCGAAGTGTTATGTATTCCTCGTCTACACTTCAAATGAATGTAAATGCGACACTTCCTCGCTAGGAAATAGCGATTGCAGATGTCTGCGTATCGTAGCAATAGCTTTCTAATGCTTCTTAAAACGCGATATTGCATCTCATTTCTATGTTTCATGGTAAGATATAATATGATTTGCTAAGTGTTATGTATTCCTCGTCTACACTTCAAATGAATGTAAATGCGACACTTCCTTGCAAGGAAATAGCGTTTGCAGATGTCTACGTATCGTAGCAATAGATTTCTAATGCTTCTTAAAACGCGATATCGCATCTCATTTCTGTTTCATAGTAAGATATAATATGATTTGCGAAGTGTCATGTATTCCTCGTCTACACTTCAAATGAATGTAAATGCGACACTTCCTTGCTAGGAAACAGCGTTTGCAGATGTCTAGGTATCGTAGCAATAGAGTTCAAATGCTTCTTAAAACGAGATATTGCATCTCATATCTATGTTTAATGATAAGATATAATATTCATTGCGAAGTGTTATGCATTCCTCGTCTACGATTCAAATGAAAGTAAATGCGACACTTCCTTGCAAGGAAATAACGATTGCAGATGTCTACGTATCGTAGCAATAGAGTTCATATGATTCTTAAAACGCGATATCGCATCTCATTTCTTTGTTTCATGGTAAGATATAACATGATTTGCGAAGTGTTATGTATTCCTCGTCTACACTTCAAATGACTGTGAGTGCAAGACTTCCTCGCTAGGAAATGGCGTTTGCAGATGTCTACGTATCGTAGCACTAGCTTTCTAATGCTTCTTAAAACGCGATTTCGCATCTCATTTCTATGTTTCATGGTAAGATGTAATATGATTTGCGAAGTGTTATGTATTCCTCGTCTTCACTTCAAATGAATGTAAATGCGACACTTCCTTGCAAGGAAATAGCGATAGCAGATGTCTACGTATCGAAGCAATAGAGTTCAAATGCTTCTTAAAACGAGATATTGCATCTCATATCTATGTTTCATGATAAGATATAATATTCATTGCGAAGTGTTATGCATTCCTCGTCTACGATTCAAATGAAAGTAAATGCGACACTTCCCTGCAAGGAAATAACGATTGCAGATGTCTACGTATCGTAGCAATAGAGTTCATATGATTCTTAAAACGCGATATCACATCTCATTTCTATGTTTCATGGTAAGATATAACATGATTTGCGAAGTGTTATGTATTCCTCGTCTACACTTCAAATTAATGTGAGTGCGATACTTCCTCGCTAGGAAATAGCGTTTGCAGATGTCTACGTATCGCAGCACTAGCTTTCTAATGCTTCTTAAAACGCGATATCGCATCTCATTTCTATGTTTCATGGTAAGATATAATATGATTTGCGAAGTGTCATGTATTCCTCGTCTACACTTTAAATGAATGTAAATGCGACACTTCCTTGCAAGGAAATAGCGTTTGCAGATGTCTACGTATCGAAGCAATGGAGTTCAAATGCTTCTTAAAACGAGATATTGCATCTCATATCTATGTTTCATGGTGAGATGTAATATGATTTGCGAAGTGTTATGTATTCCTCCTCTACACTTCAAATGAATGTAAATGCGACACTTCCTTGCAAGGAAATAGCGTTTGCAAATGTCTACCTATCGTAGCAATAGTGTTCTAATGCTTCTTAAAACGCGATATCGCATCTCATTTCTGTTTCATGGTAAGATATAATATGATTTGCGAAGTGTCATGTATTCCTCGTCTACACTTCAAATGAATGTAAATGCTACACTTCCTTGCAAGAAAATAGCATGGGCAGATGTCTACGTATCGAAGCAATAGAGAACAAATGCTTCTTAAAACGAGATATTGCATCTCATATCTTTGTTTCATGATAAGATATAATATTCATTGCGAAGTGTTATGCATTCCTCGTTTACGATTCAAATGAAAGTAAATGCGACAGTTCCTTGCAAGGAAATAGCGTTTGCAGATGTCTAGGTATCGTAGCAATAGAGTTCTAATGCTTCTTAAAACGCGATATCGCATCTCATTTCTATGTTTCATGGTAAGATGTAACATGATCTGCGAAGTGTTATGTATTCCTCGTCTACACTTCAAATGAATGTAAATGCGACACCTCCTTGCAAGGAAATAGCGTTTGCAGATGTCTACATATCGAAGCAATAGAGTTCAAATGCTCCTTAAGACGAGATATCGCATTTCATTTCTATGTTTCATGATAAGATATAATATTCATTGCGAAGTGTTATGCATTCCTCGTCTACGATTCAAATGAAAGTAAATGCGACACTTCCTTGCAAGAGAATAACGATTGCGGATGTCTACGTATCCTAGCAATAGAGTTCATATGATTCTTAAAACGCGATATCGCATCTCATTTCTATGTTTCATGGTAAGATGTAATATGATTTGCGAAGTGTTATGTATTCCTCCTCTACACTTCAAATGAATGTAAATGCGACAATTCCTTGCAAGGAAATAGCGTTTGCAAATGTCTACCTATCGTAGCAATAGTGTTCTATTGCTTCTTAAAACGCGATATCGCACCTCATTTCTATGTTTCATGGTAAGATATAATATGATTTGCGAAGTGTCATGTATTCCTCGTCTACACTTCAAATGAATGTAAATGCGACACTTCCTTGCAAGGAAATAGCGTTTGCAGATGTCTACGTATCGTAGCAATAGATTTCTAATGCTTCTTAAAACGCGATATCGCATCTCATTTCTGGTTCATGGTAAGATATAATATGATTTGCGAAGTGTCATGTATTCCTCGTCTACACTTCAAATGAATGTAAATGCGACACTTCCTTGCAAGGAAATAGCGTTTGCAGATGTCTACGTATCGAAGCAATGGAGTTCAAATGCTTCTTAAAACGAGATATTGCATCTCATATCTATGTTTCATGATAAGATATAATATTCATTGCAAAGTGTTATGCATTCCTCGTCTACGATTCAAATGAAAGTAAATGCGACACTTCCTTGCAAGGAAATAACGATTGCAGATGTCTACGTATCGTAGCAATAGAGTTCATATGATTCTTAAAACGCGATATCGCATCCCATTTCTATGTTTCATGGTGAGATGTAATATGATTTGCGAAGTGTTATGTATTCCTCCTCTACACTTCAAATGAATGTAAATGCGACACTTCCTTGCAAGGAAATAGCGTTTGCAAATGTCTACCTATCGTAGCAATAGTGTTCTAATGCTTCTTAAAACGCGATATCGCATCTCATTTCTGTTTCATGGTAAGATATAATATGATTTGCGAAGTGTCATGTATTCCTCGTCTACACTTCAAATGAATGTAAATGCTACACTTCCTTGCAAGGAAATAGCATGGGCAGATGTCTACGTATCGAAGCAATAGAGAACAAATGCTTCTTAAAACGAGATATTGCATCTCATATCTTTGTTTCATGATAAGATATAATATTCATTGCGAAGTGTTATGCATTCCTCGTTTACGATTCAAATGAAAGTAAATGCGACAGTTCCTTGCAAGGAAATAGCGTTTGCAGATGTCTAGGTATCGTAGCAATAGAGTTCTAATGCTTCTTAAAACGCGATATCGCATCTCATTTCTATGTTTCATGGTAAGATGTAACATGATCTGCGAAGTGTTATGTATTCCTCGTCTACACTTCAAATGAATGTAAATGCGACACCTCCTTGCAAGGAAATAGCGTTTGCAGATGTCTACATATCGAAGCAATAGAGTTCAAATGCTCCTTAAGACGAGATATCGCATTTCATTTCTATGTTTCATGATAAGATATAATATTCATTGCGAAGTGTTATGCATTCCTCGTCTACGATTCAAATGAAAGTAAATGCGACACTTCCTTGCAAGAGAATAACGATTGCGGATGTCTACGTATCCTAGCAATAGAGTTCATATGATTCTTAAAACGCGATATCGCATCTCATTTCTATGTTTCATGGTAAGATGTAATATGATTTGCGAAGTGTTATGTATTCCTCCTCTACACTTCAAATGAATGTAAATGCGACAATTCCTTGCAAGGAAATAGCGTTTGCAAATGTCTACCTATCGTAGCAATAGTGTTCTATTGCTTCTTAAAACGCGATATCGCATCTCATTTCTAGGTTTCATGGTAAGATATAATATGATTTGCGAAGTGTCATGTATTCCTCGTCTACACTTCAAATGAATGTAAATGCGACACTTCCTTGCAAGGAAATAGCGTTTGCAGATGTCTACGTATCGTAGCAATAGATTTCTAATGCTTCTTAAAACGCGATATCGCATCTCATTTCTGGTTCATGGTAAGATATAATATGATTTGCGAAGTGTCATGTATTCCTCGTCTACACTTCAAATGAATGTAAATGCGACACTTCCTTGCAAGGAAATAGCGTTTGCAGATGTCTACGTATCGAAGCAATGGAGTTCAAATGCTTCTTAAAACGAGATATTGCATCTCATATCTATGTTTCATGATAAGATATAATATTCATTGCAAAGTGTTATGCATTCCTCGTCTACGATTCAAATGAAAGTAAATGCGACACTTCCTTGCAAGGAAATAACGATTGCAGATGTCTACGTATCGTAGCAATAGAGTTCATATGATTCTTAAAACGCGATATCGCATCCCATTTCTATGTTTCATGGTGAGATGTAATATGATTTGCGAAGTGTTATGTATTCCTCCTCTACACTTCAAATGAATGTAAATGCGACACTTCCTTGCAAGGAAATAGCGTTTGCAAATGTCTACCTATCGTAGCAATAGTGTTCTAATGCTTCTTAAAACGCGATATCGCATCTCATTTCTGTTTCATGGTAAGATATAATATGATTTGCGAAGTGTCATGTATTCCTCGTCTACACTTCAAATGAATGTAAATGCTACACTTCCTTGCAAGGAAATAGCATGGGCAGATGTCTACGTATCGAAGCAATAGAGAACAAATGCTTCTTAAAACGAGATATTGCATCTCATATCTTTGTTTCATGATAAGATATAATATTCATTGCGAAGTGTTATGCATTCCTCGTTTACGATTCAAATGAAAGTAAATGCGACAGTTCCTTGCAAGGAAATAGCGTTTGCAGATGTCTAGGTATCGTAGCAATAGAGTTCTAATGCTTCTTAAAACGCGATATCGCATCTCATTTCTATGTTTCATGGTAAGATGTAACATGATCTGCGATGTGTTATGTATTCCTCGTCTACACTTCAAATGAATGTAAATGCGACACCTCCTTGCAAGGAAATAGCGTTTGCAGATGTCTACATATCGAAGCAATAGAGTTCAAATGCTCCTTAAGACGAGATATCGCATTTCATTTCTATGTTTCATGATAAGATATAATATTCATTGCGAAGTGTTATGCATTCCTCGTCTACGATTCAAATGAAAGTAAATGCGACACTTCCTTGCAAGAGAATAACGATTGCGGATGTCTACGTATCCTAGCAATAGAGTTCATATGATTCTTAAAACGCGATATCGCATCTCATTTCTATGTTTCATGGTAAGATGTAATATGATTTGCAAAGTGTTATGTATTCCTCCTCTACACTTCAAATGAATGTAAATGCGACAATTCCTTGCAAGGAAATAGCGTTTGCAAATGTCTACCTATCGTAGCAATAGTGTTCTATTGCTTCTTAAAACGCGATATCGCATCTCATTTCTAGGTTTCATGGTAAGATATAATATGATTTGCGAAGTGTCATGTATTCCTCGTCTACACTTCAAATGAATGTAAATGCGACACTTCCTTGCAAGGAAATAGCGTTTGCAGATGTCTACGTATCGTAGCAATAGATTTCTAATGCTTCTTAAAACGCGATATCGCATCTCATTTCTGGTTCATGGTAAGATATAATATGATTTGCGAAGTGTCATGTATTCCTCGTCTACACTTCAAATGAATGTAAATGCGACACTTCCTTGCTAGGAAACAGCGTCTGCAGATGTCTAGGTATCGTAGCAATAGAGTTCAAATGCTTCTTAAAACGAGATATTGCATCTCATATCTATGTTTCATGATAAGATATAATATTCATTGCGAAGTGTAATGCATTCCTCGTCTACGATTCAAATGAAAGTAAATGCGACACTTCCTTGTAAGGAAATAACGATAGCAGATGTCTACGTATCGTAGAAATTGAGTTCATATGATTCTTAAAACGTGATATCGAATCTCATTTGTATGTTTCATGGTACGATACAACATGATTTGCGAAGTGTTATGTATTCCTCGTCTACACTTCAAATGAATGTAAATGCGACACTTCCTTGCTAGGAAATAGCGTCTGCAGATGTCTAGGTATCGTAGCAATAGAGTTCTAATGCTTCTTAAAACGCGATATCGCATCTCATTTCTATGTTTCATGGTAAGATATAATACGATTTGCGAAGTGTCATGTATTCCTCGTCTACACTTCAAATGAGTGTAAATGCGACACTTCCTTGCAAGGAAATAGCGATTGCAGATGTCTACGTATCGAAGCAATAGAGTTCGAATGCTTCTTAAAACGAGATATTGCATCTCATATCTATGTTTCATGCTAAGATATAATATGATTTGCGAAGTGTCTTGTATTCCTCGTCTACACTTCAAAGGAATGTGAATGCTACACATCCTTGCAAGGAAATAACGATTGCAGATTTCTACGTATCGTAGCAATAGAGTTCATATGATTCTTATAACGCGATATCGCAACTCATTTCTATTTGTCATGGTAAGATATATTATGATTTGCGAAGTGTCATGTGTTCCCCGTCTACACTTCAAATGAATGTAAATGCGACAGTTCCTTGCAAGGAAATAGCGTCTGTAGATGTCTATGTATCGTAGCAATACAGTTCTAATGCTTCTTAAAACGCGATACCGCATCTCATTTCTATGTTTCATGGTAAGATGTAATATGATCTGCGAAGTGTTATGTATTCCTCGTCTACACTTCAAATGAATGTAAATGCGACACGTCCTTGCAAGGAAATAGCGTTTGCACATGTCTACGTATCGAAGCAATAGGGTTCAAGTGCTTCTTAAAACGAGATATTGCATCTCATATGCATGTTTCATGATAAGATATAATATTCATTGCGAAGTGTTATGCATTCCTCGTCTACGATTCAAATGAAAGTAAAGGCGACACTTCCTTGCAAGGAAATAACGATTGCAGTTGTCTACGTATCGTAGCAATAGAGTTCATGTGATTCTTAAAACGCGATATCGCATCTCATTTCTATGTTTCATGGTAAGATGTAATATGATTTGCGAAGTGTTATGTATTCCTCCTCTACACTTCAAATGAATGTAAATGCGACACTTCCTTGCAAGGAAATAGCGTTTGCAAATGTCTACCTATCGTAGCAATAGTGTTCTAATGCTGCTTAAAACGCGATATCGCATCTCATTTCTATGTGTCATGGTAAGATATAATATGATTTGCGAAGTGTCATGTATTCCTCGTCTACACTTCAAATGAATGTAAATGCGACACTTCCTTGCTAGGAAATAGCGTCTGCAGATGTCTAGGTATCGTAGCAATAGAGTTCTAATGCTTCTTAAAACGCGATATCGCATCTCATTTCTAGGTTTCATGGTAAGATATAATATGATTTGCGAAGTGTCATGTATTCCTCGTCTACACTTCAAATGAATGTAAATGCGACACTTCCTTGCAAGGAAATAGCGTTTGCAGATGTCTACGTATCGTAGCAATAGATTTCTAATGCTTCTTAAAACGCGATATCGCATCTCATTTCTGGTTCATGGTAAGATATAATATGATTTGCGAAGTGTCATGTATTCCTCGTCTACACTTCAAATGAATGTAAATGCGACACTTCCTTGCTAGGAAACAGCGTCTGCAGATGTCTAGGTATCGTAGCAATAGAGTTCAAATGCTTCTTAAAACGAGATATTGCATCTCATATCTATGTTTCATGATAAGATATAATATTCATTGCGAAGTGTAATGCATTCCTCGTCTACGATTCAAATGAAAGTAAATGCGACACTTCCTTGTAAGGAAATAACGATAGCAGATGTCTACGTATCGTAGAAATTGAGTTCATATGATTCTTAAAACGTGATATCGAATCTCATTTGTATGTTTCATGGTACGATACAACATGATTTGCGAAGTGTTATGTATTCCTCGTCTACACTTCAAATGAATGTAAATGCGACACTTCCTTGCTAGGAAATAGCGTCTGCAGATGTCTAGGTATCGTAGCAATAGAGTTCTAATGCTTCTTAAAACGCGATATCGCATCTCATTTCTATGTTTCATGGTAAGATATAATACGATTTGCGAAGTGTCATGTATTCCTCGTCTACACTTCAAATGAGTGTAAATGCGACACTTCCTTGCAAGGAAATAGCGATTGCAGATGTCTACGTATCGAAGCAATAGAGTTCGAATGCTTCTTAAAACGAGATATTGCATCTCATATCTATGTTTCATGCTAAGATATAATATGATTTGCGAAGTGTCTTGTATTCCTCGTCTACACTTCAAAGGAATGTGAATGCTACACATCCTTGCAAGGAAATAACGATTGCAGATTTCTACGTATCGTAGCAATAGAGTTCATATGATTCTTATAACGCGATATCGCAACTCATTTCTATTTGTCATGGTAAGATATATTATGATTTGCGAAGTGTCATGTGTTCCCCGTCTACACTTCAAATGAATGTAAATGCGACACTTCCTTGCTAGGAAATAGCGTCTGTAGATGTCTATGTATCGTAGCAATACAGTTCTAATGCTTCTTAAAACGCGATACCGCATCTCATTTCTATGTTTCATGGTAAGATGTAATATGATCTGCGAAGTGTTATGTATTCCTCGTCTACACTTCAAATGAATGTAAATGCGACACGTCCTTGCAAGGAAATAGCGTTTGCACATGTCTACGTATCGAAGCAATAGGGTTCAAGTGCTTCTTAAAACGAGATATTGCATCTCATATGCATGTTTCATGATAAGATATAATATTCATTGCGAAGTGTTATGCATTCCTCGTCTACGATTCAAATGAAAGTAAAGGCGACACTTCCTTGCAAGGAAATAACGATTGCAGTTGTCTACGTATCGTAGCAATAGAGTTCATGTGATTCTTAAAACGCGATATCGCATCTCATTTCTATGTTTCATGGTAAGATGTAATATGATTTGCGAAGTGTTATGTATTCCTCCTCTACACTTCAAATGAATGTAAATGCGACACTTCCTTGCAAGGAAATAGCGTTTGCAAATGTCTACCTATCGTAGCAATAGTGTTCTAATGCTGCTTAAAACGCGATATCGCATCTCATTTCTATGTGTCATGGTAAGATATAATATGATTTGCGAAGTGTCATGTATTCCTCGTCTACACTTCAAATGAATGTAAATGCGACACTTCCTTGCTAGGAAATAGCGTCTGCAGATGTCTAGGTATCGTAGCAATAGAGTTCTAATGCTTCTTAAAACGCGATATCGCATCTCATTTCTATGTTTCATGGTAAGATATAATATGATTTGCGAAGTGTCATGTATTCCTCGTCTACACTTCAAATCAATGTAAATGCGACACTTCCTTGCTAGTACATAGCGTTTGCAGATGTCTACGTATGGAAGCAATGGAGTTCAAATGCTCCTTAACACGAGATATCGCATTTCATTTCTATGTTTCATGATAAGATGTAATATTCATTGCGAGGTGTTATGTATTCCTCGTCTACACTTCAAATGAATGTAAATGCGACACTTCCTTGCTAGGAAATAGCGTTTGCAGATGTCTACGTATCGTAGCAATAGGGTTCTAATGCGTCTTAAAACGCGATATCGCATCTCATTACTATGTTGCATGATAAGATATAATATTCATTGTAAAGTGTTATGCATACCTCGTATTAACTTCAGAAGAATGTAAATGCGACACTTCCTTGCAAGGAAATAGCGTTTGCAGATGTCTACGTATCGAAGCAATAGAGTTCATATGCTTCTTAAAACGAGATAACGCATCTCATATCTATGTTTCATGATAAGATATAATATTCATTGCGAAGTGTTATGTATTCCTCGTCTACGATTCAAGCGGATGTAAATGCGACACTTCCTTGCTAGGAAATATCGTTTGCAGGTGTCTACGTATCGAAGCAATAGAGTTCAAATGCTCCTTAAGACGAGATATCGCATTTCATTTCTATGTTTCATGATAAGATGTAATATTCATTGCGAGGTGTTATGTATTCCTCGTCTACACTTCAAATGAATGTAAGTGCGACACTTCCTTGCTAGGAAATAGCGTTTGCAGATGTCTACGTATCGAAGCAATAGAGTTCATATGCTTCTTAAAACGAGATAACGCATCTCATATCTATGTTTCATGATAAGATATAATATTCATTGCGAAGTGTTATGCATTCCTCGTCTACGATTCAAGCGGATGTGAATGCGACACTTCCTTGCTAGGAAATATCGTTTGCAGGTGTCTACGTATCGAAGCAATAGAGTTCAAATGCTCCTTAAGACGAGATATCGCATTTCATTTCTATGTTTCATGATAAGATGTAATATTCATTGCGAGGTGTTATGTATTCCTCGTCTACACTTCAAATGAATGTAAGTGCGACACTTCCTTGCTAGGAAATAGCGTTTGCAGATGTCTACGTATCGAAGCAATAGAGTTCAAATGCTTCTTAAAACAAGATATCGCATATCATATCTATGTTTCATGAAAAGATATAATATTCATTGCGAAGTGTTATGCATTCCTCGTCTACGATTCAAATGAATGTAAGTGCGACTCTTCCTTGCTAGGAAATAGCGTTTGCAGATGTTTACGTATCCTAGGGATAGAGTTCTAATGCTTCTTAAAACATGATATCGCATCTCATTTCTATGTTTCATGGTAAGATATAATATTCATTGCGAAGTGTCATGTATTCCTCGTCTACTCTTCAAATGAATGTAAATGCGACACTTCCTTGCTAGGAAATAGCGTTTGCAGATGTCTACGTATCGAAGCAATAGAGTTCAAATGCTTCTAAAAACGAGATATCGCATCTCCTATTTATGTTTCATGATAAGATATAATATTCACTGCTAAGTGTTTTGCATTCCTCGTCTACAATTCAAATGAATGTAAATGCGACACTTCCTTGCTAGGTAATAGCGTTTTCGGATGTTTACGTATCGTAGGTATATAGTTCTAGAGCTTCTTAAAACGAGATATCGCATCTCATATCTATGTTTCATGATAACATATAATATTCATTGCGAACTGTTATGCATTCCTCGTATACGATTCAAATGAATGTAAATGCGACACTTCCTTGCTAGGAAATAGCGTTTACAGATGTATACGTATCGTAGCAATAGAGTTATAATGCTTCTTAAAACGCGATATCGCATCTCATTACTATGTTGCATGATAAGATATAATATTCAGTGTAAAGTGTCATGTATTCCTCGTCTACACTTCAAACGAATGTAAATGCGACACTTCCTTGCAAGGAAATAGCATTTACAGATGTCTACGTATCGAAGCAATAGAGTTCAAATGCTTCTTAAAACGAGATATCGCATCTCATATTTATGTTTCATGACAAGATATAATATTCATTGCTAAGTGTTTTGCATTCCTCGTCTACGATTGAAATGAATGTAAATGCGACACTTCCTTGCTAGGAAATAGCGTTTGCAGATGTTTACGTATCGTAGGGATAGAGTTCTAGTGCTTCTTAAAACATGATATCGCATCTCATTTCTATGTTTCATGGTAAGATATAATATTCATTGCGAAGTGTTATGTAAACCTCGCATTCACTTTAAAAGTATGTAAATGCTATACTTCCTTGCAAGGTAATAGCGTTTGCAGATATTTACGTATCGAAGCAATAGAGTTCAAATGCTTCTTAAGACGAGATAGCTCATCTCATATCTATGTTTCATGATAAGATATAATATTCATTGCTAAGTGTTATGCTTTCCTCGTCTACGATTCAAAAGAATGTAAATGCGACACTTCCTTGCTAGGAAATAGCGTTTGCAGATGTTTACGTATCGTAGGGATAGAGTTCTAGTGCTTCTTAAAACGAGATATCGCACCTCATTTCTACGTTTCATGACAAGGTATAGTGTTCATTGCGAAGTGTTATGTATACCTATTATTCACTTCAAAAGAATGTAAATGCGACACTTCCTTGCAAGGAAATAGCGTTTGCAGATGTCTACGGATCGAAGCAATAGAATTCAAATGCTTCCTAAAGCGAGATATCGCATCTCATATCTATGTTTCATGATAAGATATAATATTCATTGCGAAGTGTTATGCATTCCTCGTCTACGATTCAAATGAAAGTAAATGCGACACTTCCTTGCAAGGAAATAACGATTGCAGATGTCTACGTATCGTAGCAATAGAGTTCACATGATTCTTAAAACGCGATATCGCATCCCATTTCTATGTTTCATGGTGAGATGTAATATGATTTGCGAAGTGGTATGTATTCCTCCTCTACACTTCAAATGAATGTAAATGCGACACTTCCTTGCAAGGAAATAGCGTTTGCAAATGTCTACCTATCGTAGCAATGGTGTTCTAATGCTTCTTAAAAAGCGATATCGCATCTCATTTCTATGTTTCATGGTAAGATATAATATGATTTGCGAAGTGTCATGTATTCCTCGTCTACACTTCAAATGAATGTAAATGCGACACTTCCTTGCAAGGAAATAGCGTTTGCAGATGTCTACGTATCGTAGCAATAGATTTCTAATGCTCCTTAAAACGAGATATTGCATCTCATATCTTTGTTTCATGATAAGATATAATATTCATTGCGAAGTGTTATGCATTCCTCGTCTACGATTCAAATGAAAGCAAATGCGACACTTCCTTGCAAGGAAATAGCGTTTGCAGATGTCTAGGTATCGTAGCAATAGAGTTCTAATGCTTCTTAAAACGCGATATCGCATCTCATTTCTATGTTTCATGGTAAGATATAATATGATTTGCGAAGTGTCATGTATTCCTCGTCTACACTTCAAATGAATGTAAATGCGACACTTCCTTGCAAGGAAATAGCGTTTGCAGATGTCTACGTATCGTAGCAATAGATTTCTAATGCTTCTTAAAACGCGATATCGCATCTCATTTCTGTTTCATGGTAAGATATAATATGATTTGCGAAGTGTCATTTATTCCTCGTCTACACTTCAAAGGAATGTAAATGCGACACTTCCTTGCTAGGAAACAGCGTCTGCAGATGTCTAGGTATCGTAGCAATAGAGTTCAAATGCTTCTTAAAACGAGATATTGCATCTCATATCTATGTTTCATGATAAGATATAATATTCATTGCGAAGTGTTATGCATTCCTCGTCTACGATTCAAATGAAAGTAAATGCGACACTTCCTTGCAAGGAAATAACGATTGCAGATGTCTACGTATCGTAGCAATAGAGTTCATATGATTCTTAAAACGCGATATCGCATCTCATTTCTATGTTTCATGGTAAGATATAACATGAATTGCGAAGTGTTATGTATTCCTCGTCTACAATTCAAATGACTGTGAGTGCGAGACTTCCTCGCTAGGAAATGGCGTTTGCAGATGTCTACGTATCGTAACACTAGCTTTCTAATGCTTCTTAAAACGCGATATCGCATCACATTTCTATGATTCATGGTAAGATGTAATATGATTTGCGAAGTGTTATGTATTCCTCGTCTTCACTTCAAATGAATGTAAATGCGACACTTCCTTACAAGGAAATAGCGTTTACAGATGTCTACGTATCGAAGCAATAGAGTTCAAATGCTTCTTAAAACGAGATATCGCATATCATATCTATGTTTCATGAAAAGATATAATATTCATTGCGAAGTGTTATGCATTCCTCGTCTACGATTCAAATGAATGTAAGTGCGACTCTTCCTTGCTAGGAAATAGCGTTTGCAGATGTTTACGTATCCTAGGGATAGAGTTCTAATGCTTCTTAAAACATGATATCGCATCTCATTTCTATGTTGCACGATAAGATATAATATTCATTGTAAAGTGTTATGTATACCTCGTATTCACTTCAGAAGAATGTAATTGCGACACTTCCTTGCAAGGAAATAGCGTTTGCAGATGTCTACGTATCGTAGCAATAGAGTTCTAATGCTTCTTATAACGCGATATCGCATCTCATTACTATGTTGCATGATAAGATATAATATTCATTGTAAAGTGTTATGTATACCTCGTATTCACTTCAGAAGAATGTAAATGCGACACTTCCTTGCAAGGAAATAGCGTTTACAGATGTCTACGTATCGAAGCAATAGAGTTCAAACGCTTCTTAAAACGAGATAACGGATCTCATATCTATGTTTCATGATAACATATAATATTAATTGCGAACTGTTATGCATTCTTCGTCTACGATTCAAATGAATGTAAATGAGACACTTCCTTGCTAGGAAATAGCGTTTGCAGATGTTTACGTATCGTAGGGATAGAGTTCTAAAGCTTCTTAAAACGTGATATCGCATCTCATTTATATGTTTCAGGGTAAGATATAATATGATTTGCGAAGTGTCATGTATTCCTCGTCTACACTTCAAATGAATGTAAATGCGACACTTCCTTGCAAGGAAATAGCATTTACAGATGTCTACGTATCGTAGGGATAGAGTTCTAATGCTTCTTAAAACGCGAGATCGAATCTCATTTCTATGTTTCATGATAAGATATAATATTCATTGCGAAGTGTTATGCATTCCTCGTCTACGATTCAAATGAATGTAAATGCGACACTCCTTGCTAGGAAATAGCGTTTGCAGATGTTTACGTTTCGTAGGGATAGAGTTCTAATGATTCTTAAAACGCGATATCGCATCTCATTTCTATGTTTCATGGTAAGATATAATATGATTTGCGAAGTGTCATGTATTCCTCGTCTACACTTCAATTGAATGTAAATGCGACACTTCCTTGCTAGGAAATAGCGTTTGCAGATGTCTACGTATCCAAGCAATAGAGTTCTAATGCTTCTTAAAACGCGATATCGCATCTCATTTCTATGTTTCATGGTAAGATATAATATGATTTGCGAAGTGTCATGTATTCCTCGTCTACACTTCAAATGAATGTAAATGCGTCACTTCCTTGCTAGGAAATAGCGTTTGCAGATGTCTACGTATCGTAGCAATAGAGTTCATATGATTCTTAAAACGCGATGTCGCATCTCATTTCTATGTTTCATGGTAAGATATAACATGAATTGCGAAGTGTTATGTATTCCTCGTCTACAATTCAAATGACTGTGAGTGCGAGACTTCCTCGCTAGGAAATGGCGTTTGCAGATGTCTACGTATCGTAACACTAGCTTTCTAATGCTTCTTAAAACGCGATATCGCATCACATTTCTATGTTTCATGGTAAGATGTAATATGATTTGCGAAGTGTTATGTATTCCTCGTCTTCACTTCAAATGAATGTAAATGCGACACTTCCTTACAAGGAAATAGCGTTTACAGATGTCTACGTATCGAAGCAATAGAGTTCAAATGCTTCTTAAAACGAGATATCGCATATCATATCTATGTTTCATGAAAAGATATAATATTCATTGCGAAGTGTTATGCATTCCTCGTCTACGATTCAAATGAATGTAAGTGCGACTCTTCCTTGCTAGGAAATAGCGTTTGCAGATGTTTACGTATCCTAGGGATAGAGTTCTAATGCTTCTTAAAACATGATATCGCATCTCATTTCTATGTTGCACGATAAGATATAATATTCATTGTAAAGTGTTATGTATACCTCGTATTCACTTCAGAAGAATGTAATTGCGACACTTCCTTGCAAGGAAATAGCGTTTGCAGATGTCTACGTATCGTAGCAATAGAGTTCTAATGCTTCTTATAACGCGATATCGCATCTCATTACTATGTTGCATGATAAGATATAATATTCATTGTAAAGTGTTATGTATACCTCGTATTCACTTCAGAAGAATGTAAATGCGACACTTCCTTGCAAGGAAATAGCGTTTACAGATGTCTACGTATCGAAGCAATAGAGTTCAAACGCTTCTTAAAACGAGATAACGGATCTCATATCTATGTTTCATGATAACATATAATATTAATTGCGAACTGTTATGCATTCTTCGTCTACGATTCAAATGAATGTAAATGAGACACTTCCTTGCTAGGAAATAGCGTTTGCAGATGTTTACGTATCGTAGGGATAGAGTTCTAAAGCTTCTTAAAACGTGATATCGCATCTCATTTATATGTTTCAGGGTAAGATATAATATGATTTGCGAAGTGTCATGTATTCCTCGTCTACACTTCAAATGAATGTAAATGCGACACTTCCTTGCAAGGAAATAGCATTTACAGATGTCTACGTATCGTAGGGATAGAGTTCTAATGCTTCTTAAAACGCGAGATCGAATCTCATTTCTATGTTTCATGATAAGATATAATATTCATTGCGAAGTGTTGTGCATTCCTCGTCTACGATTCAAATGAATGTAAATGCGACACTCCTTGCTAGGAAATAGCGTTTGCAGATGTTTACGTTTCGTAGGGATAGAGTTCTAATGATTCTTAAAACGCGATATCGCATCTCATTTCTATGTTTCATGGTAAGATATAATATGATTTGCGAAGTGTCATGTATTCCTCGTCTACACTTCAAATGAATGTAAATGCGACACTTCCTTGCTAGGAAATAGCGTTTGCAGATGTCTACGTATCCAAGCAATAGAGTTCTAATGCTTCTTAAAACGCGATATCGCATCTCATTTCTATGTTTCATGGTAAGATATAATATGATTTGCGAAGTGTCATGTATTCCTCGTCTACACTTCAAATGAATGTAAATGCGTCACTTCCTTGCTAGGAAATAGCGTTTGCAGATGTCTACGTATCGTAGCAATAGAGTTCATATGATTCTTAAAACGCGATGTCGCATCTCATTTCTATGTTTCATGGTAAGATATAACATGAATTGCGAAGTGTTATGTATTCCTCGTCTACAATTCAAATGACTGTGAGTGCGAGACTTCCTCGCTAGGAAATGGCGTTTGCAGATGTCTACGTATCGTAACACTAGCTTTCTAATGCTTCTTAAAACGCGATATCGCATCACATTTCTATGTTTCATGGTAAGATGTAATATGATTTGCGAAGTGTTATGTATTCCTCGTCTTCACTTCAAATGAATGTAAATGCGACACTTCCTTACAAGGAAATAGCGTTTACAGATGTCTACGTATCGAAGCAATAGAGTTCAAATGCTTCTTAAAACGAGATATCGCATATCATATCTATGTTTCATGAAAAGATATAATATTCATTGCGAAGTGTTATGCATTCCTCGTCTACGATTCAAATCAATGTAAGTGCGACTCTTCCTTGCTAGGAAATAGCGTTTGCAGATGTTTACGTATCCTAGGGATAGAGTTCTAATGCTTCTTAAAACATGATATCGCATCTCATTTCTATGTTGCACGATAAGATATAATATTCATTGTAAAGTGTTATGTATACCTCGTATTCACTTCAGAAGAATGTAATTGCGACACTTCCTTGCAAGGAAATAGCGTTTGCAGATGTCTACGTATCGTAGCAATAGAGTTCTAATGCTTCTTATAACGCGATATCGCATCTCATTACTATGTTGCATGATAAGATATAATATTCATTGTAAAGTGTTATGTATACCTCGTATTCACTTCAGAAGAATGTAAATGCGACACTTCCTTGCAAGGAAATAGCGTTTACAGATGTCTACGTATCGAAGCAATAGAGTTCAAACGCTTCTTAAAACGAGATAACGGATCTCATATCTATGTTTCATGATAACATATAATATTAATTGCGAACTGTTATGCATTCTTCGTCTACGATTCAAATGAATGTAAATGAGACACTTCCTTGCTAGGAAATAGCGTTTGCAGATGTTTACGTATCGTAGGGATAGAGTTCTAAAGCTTCTTAAAACGTGATATCGCATCTCATTTATATGTTTCAGGGTAAGATATAATATGATTTGCGAAGTGTCATGTATTCCTCGTCTACACTTCAAATGAATGTAAATGCGACACTTCCTTGCAAGGAAATAGCATTTACAGATGTCTACGTATCGTAGGGATAGAGTTCTAATGCTTCTTAAAACGCGAGATCGAATCTCATTTCTATGTTTCATGATAAGATATAATATTCATTGCGAAGTGTTATGCATTCCTCGTCTACGATTCAAATGAATGTAAATGCGACACTCCTTGCTAGGAAATAGCGTTTGCAGATGTTTACGTTTCGTAGGGATAGAGTTCTAATGATTCTTAAAACGCGATATCGCATCTCATTTCTATGTTTCATGGTAAGATATAATATGATTTGCGAAGTGTCATGTATTCCTCGTCTACACTTCAAATGAATGTAAATGCGACACTTCCTTGCTAGGAAATAGCGTTTGCAGATGTCTACGTATCCAAGCAATAGAGTTCTAATGCTTCTTAAAACGCGATATCGCATCTCATTTCTATGTTTCATGGTAAGATATAATATGATTTGCGAAGTGTCATGTATTCCTCGTCTACACTTCAAATGAATGTAAATGCGTCACTTCCTTGCTAGGAAATAGCGTTTGCAGATGTCTACGTATCGTAGCAATAGAGTTCATATGATTCTTAAAACGCGATGTCGCATCTCATTTCTATGTTTCATGGTAAGATATAACATGATTTGCGAAGTGTTATGTATTCCTCGTCTACATTTCAAATGAATGTGAGTGCGATACTTCCTCGCTAGGAAATGGCGTTTGCAGATGTCTACGTATCGTAGCATTAGCTTTCTAATGCTTCTTAAAACGCGATATCGCATCTCATTTCTATGTTTCATGGTAAGATATAATACGATTTGCGAAGTGTCATGTATTGCTCGTCTACACTTCAAATGAATGTAAATGCGACACTTCCTTGCTAGGACATAGCGTTTGCAGATGTCTACGTATCGAAGCAATAGAGTTCAAATGCTTCTTAAAACGAGAATTCGCATCTCATTTCCATGTTTCATGATAGGATGTAATATTCATTGCGAAATGTTATGAATTCCTCGCCTACACTTCAAATGAATGTAAATGCGACACTTCCTTGCTAGGAAATAGCGCTTGCAGATGTCTACGTATCGTAGCAATAGAGTTCTAATGCTTCTTAAAACATGATATCGCATCTCATTTCTATGTTGCACGATAAGATATAATATTCATTGTAAAGTGTTATGTATACCTCGTATTCACTTCAGAAGAATGTAATTGCGACACTTCCTTGCAAGGAAATAGCGTTTGCAGATGTCTACGTATCGTAGCAATAGAGTTCTAATGCTTCTTATAACGCGATATCGCATCTCATTACTATGTTGCATGATAAGATATAATATTCATTGTAAAGTGTTATGTATACCTCGTATTCACTTCAGAAGAATGTAAATGCGACACTTCCTTGCAAGGAAATAGCGTTTACAGATGTCTACGTATCAAAGCAATAGAGTTCAAACGCTTCTTAAAACGAGATAACGGATCTCATATCTATGTTTCATGATAACATATAATATTAATTGCGAACTGTTATGCATTCTTCGTCTACGATTCAAATGAATGTAAATGAGACACTTCCTTGCTAGGAAATAGCGTTTGCAGATGTTTACGTATCGTAGGGATAGAGTTCTAAAGCTTCTTAAAACGTGATATCGCATCTCATTTATATGTTTCAGGGTAAGATATAATATGATTTGCGAAGTGTCATGTATTCCTCGTCTACACTTCAAATGAATGTAAATGCGACACTTCCTTGCTAGGAAATAGTGTCTGCAGATGTCTAGGTATCGTAGCAATAGAGTTCTAATGCTTCTTACAACGCGATATCGTATCTCATTTCTATGTTTCATGGTAAGATGTAATATGATTTGCGAAGTGTTATGTATTCCTCGTCTACACTTCAAATGATTGTAAATGCGACACTTCCTTGCAAGGAAATGGCGTTTGCAGATGTCTACGTATCGAAGCAATAGAGTTCAAATGCTTCTTAATACGAGATATTGCATCTCATATCTATGTTTCATGATAAGATATAATATTCATTGCGAAGTGCTATGCATTCCTCGTCTACGATTCAAATGAAAGTAAATGCGACACTTCCTTGCAAGGAAATAACGATTGCAGATGTGTACGTATCGTAGCAATAGAGTTCATATGATTCTTAAAACGCGATGTCGCATCTCATTTCTATGTTTCATGGTAAGATATAACATGATTTGCGAAGTGTTATGTATTCCTCGTCTACATTTCAAATGAATGTGAGTGCGATACTTCCTCGCTAGGAAATGGCGTTTGCAGATGTCTACGTATCGTAGCATTAGCTTTCTAATACTTCTTAAAACGCGATATCGCATCTCATTTCTATGTTTCATGGTAAGATGTAATATGATTTGCGAAGTGTTATGTATTCCTCCTCTACACTTCAAATGAATGTAAATGCGACACTTCCTTGCAAGGAAATAGCGTTTGCAAATGTCTACCTATCGTAGCAATAGTGTTCTAATGCTTCTTAAAAAGCGATATCGCATCTCATTTCTATGTTTCATGGTAAGATATAATATGATTTGCGAAGTGTCATGTATTCCTCGTCTACACTTCAAATGAATGTAAATGCGACACTTCCTTGCAAGGAAATAGCGTTTGCAGATGTCTACGTATCGTAGCAATAGATTTCTAATGCTCCTTAAAACGAGATATTGCATCTCATATCTTTGTTTCATGATAAGATATAATATTCACTGCGAAGTGTTATGCATTCCTCGTCTACGATTCAAATGAAAGTAAATGCGACACTTCCTTGCAAGGAAATAGCGTTTGCAGATGTCTAGGTATCGTAGCAATAGAGTTCTAATGCTTCTTAAAACGCGATATCGCATCTCATTTCTATGTTTCATGGTAAGATATAATATGATTTGCGAAGTGTCATGTATTCCTCGTCTACACTTCAAATGAATGTAAATGCGACACTTCCTTGCAAGGAAATAGCGTTTGCAGATGTCTACGTATCGTAGCAATAGATTTCTAATGCTTCTTAAAACGCGATATCGCATCTCATTTCTGTTTCATGGTAAGATATAATATGATTTGCGAAGTGTCATGTATTCCTCGTCTACACTTCAAATGAATGTAAATGCGACACTTCCTTGCTAGGAAACAGCGTCTGCAGATGTCTAGGTATCGTAGCAATAGAGTTCAAATGCTTCTTAAAACGAGATATTGCATCTCATATCTATGTTTCATGATAAGATATAATATTCATTGCGAAGTGTTATGCATTCCTCGTCTACGATTCAAATGAAAGTAAATGCGACACTTCCTTGCAAGGAAATAACGATTGCAGATGTCTACGTATCGTAGCAATAGAGTTCATATGATTCTTAAAACGCGATATCGCATCTCATTTCTATGTTTCATGGTAAGATATAACATGAATTGCGAAGTGTTATGTATTCCTCGTCTACACTTCAAATGACTGTGAGTGCGAGACTTCCTCGCTAGGAAATGGCGTTTGCAGATGTCTACGTATCGTAGCACTAGCTTTCTAATGCTTCTTAAAACGCGATATCGCATCTCATTTCTATGTTTCATGGTAAGATGTAATATGATTTGCGAAGTGTTATGTATTCCTCGTCTTCACTTCAAATGAATGTAAATGCGACACTTCCTTACAAGGAAATAGCGTTTACAGATGTCTACGTATCGAAGCAATAGAGTTCAAATGCTTCTTAAAACGAGATATCGCATATCATATCTATGTTTCATGAAAAGATATAATATTCATTGCGAAGTGTTATGCATTCCTCGTCTACGATTCAAATGAATGTAAATGCGACACTCCTTGCTAGGAAATAGCGTTTGCAGATGTCTACGTATCCAAGCAATAGAGTTCTAATGCTTCTTAAAACGCGATATCGCATCTCATTTCTATGTTTCATGGTAAGATATAATATGATTTGCGAAGTGTCATGTATTCCTCGTCTATACTTCAAATGAATGTAAATGCGTCACTTCCTTGCTAGGAAATAGCGTTTGCAGATGTCTACGTATCGTAGCAATAGAGTTCTAATGCTTCTTAAAACGCGATATCGCATCTCATTTCTATGTTTCATGGTAAGATATAATATGATTTGCGAAGTGTCATGTATTCCTCGTCTACACTTCAAATGAATGTAAATGCGACACTTCCTTGCTAGGAAATAGTGTCTGCAGATGTCTAGGTATCGTAGGGATGGAGTTCTAATGCTTCTTAAAACGTGATATCGCATCTCATATCTATGTTTCAAGATAAGATATAATATGATTTGCGAAGTGTCATGTATTCCTCGTCTACACTTCAAATGAATGTAAATGCGACAACTCCTTGCTAGGAAATAGCGTTTGCAGATGTCTACGTATCCAAGCAATAGAGTTCTAATGCTTCTTAAAACGCGATATCGCATCTCATTTCTATGTTTCATGGTAAGATATAATATGATTTGCGAAGTGTCATGTATTCCTCGTCTACACTTCAAATGAATGTAAATGCGACACTTCCTTGCTAGGAAATAGCGTCTGCAGATATCTAGGTATCGTAGGAATAGAGTACTAATGCTTCTTAAAACGCGATATCGCATCTCATTTCTATGTTTCATGGTAAGATATAATACGATTTGCGAAGTGTCATGTATTCCTCGTCTACACTTCAAATGAATGTAAATGCGACACTTCCTTGCAAGGAAATAGCGTTTGCAGATGTCTACTTATCGTAGGGATGGAGTTCTAATGCTTCTTAAAACGTGATATCGCATCTCATATCTATGTTTCAAGATAAGATATAATATGATTTGCGAAGTGTCATGTATTCCTCGTCTACACTTCAAATGAATGTAAATGCGACAACTCCTTGCTAGGAAATAGCGTTTGCAGATGTCTACGTATCCAAGGATTAGAGTTCTAATGCTTCTTAAAACGCGATATCGCATCTCATTTCTATGTTTCATGGTAAGATATAATATGATTTGCGAAGTGTCATGTATTCCTCGTCTACACTTCAAATGAATGTAAATGCGTCACTTCCTTGCTAGGAAATAGCGTTTGCAGATGTCTACGTATCGTAGCAATAGAGTTCATATGATTCTTAAAACGCGATGTCGCATCTCATTTCTATGTTTCATGGTAAGATATAACATGATTTGCGAAGTGTTATGTATTCCTCGTCTACATTTCAAATGAATGTGTGTGCGACACTTCCTTGCTAGGAAATAGCGTCTGCAGATGTCTAGGTATCGTAGCAATAGAGTTCTAATGCTTCTTAAAACGCGATATCGCATCTCATTTCTATGTTTCATGGTAAGATATAATACGATTTGCGAAGTGTCATGTATTGCTCGTCTACACTTCAAATGAATGTAAATGCGACACTTCCTTGCTAGGACATAGCGTTTGCAGATGTCTACGTATCGAAGCAATAGAGTTCAAATGCTTCTTAAAACGAGAATTCGCATCTCATTTCCATGTTTCATGATAGGATGTAATATTCATTGCGAAATGTTATGAATTCCTCGCCTACACTTCAAATGAATGTAAATGCGACACTTCCTTGCTAGGAAATAGCGCTTGCAGATGTCTACGTATCGTAGCAATAGAGTTCTAATGCTTCTTAAAACGCGATATCGCATCTCATTTCTATGTGTCATGGTAAGATATATTATGATTTGCGAAGTGTCATGTATTCCTCGTATACACTTCAAATGAATGTAAATGCGACACTTCCTTGCTAGGAAATAGTGTCTGCAGATGTCTAGGTATCGTAGGGATGGAGTTCTAATGCTTCTTAAAACGTGATATCGCATCTCATATCTATGTTTCAAGATAAGATATAATATGATTTGCGAAGTGTCATGTATTCCTCGTCTACACTTCAAATGAATATAAATGCGACAACTCCTTGCTAGGAAATGGCGTTTGCAGATGTCTACGTATCCAAGCAATAGAGTTCTAATGCTTCTTAAAACGCGATATCGCATCTCATTTCTATGTTTCATGGTAAGATATAATATGATTTGCGAAGTGTCATGTATTCCTCGTCTACACTTCAAATGAATGTAAATGCGTCACTTCCTTGCTAGGAAATAGCGTTTGCAGATGTCTACGTATCGTAGCAATAGAGTTCTAATGCTTCTTAAAACGCGATATCGCATCTCATTTCTATGTTTCATGGTAAGATATAATATGATTTGCGAAGTGTCATGTATTCCTCGTCTACACTTCAAATGAATGTAAATGCGACACTTGCTTGCTAGGAAATAGTGTCTGCAGATGTCTAGGTATCGTAGCAATAGAGTTCTAATGCTTCTTACAACGCGATATCGTATCTCATTTCTATGTTTCATGGTAAGATGTAATATGATTTGCGAAGTGTTATGTATTCCTCGTCTACACTTCAAATGAATGTAAATGCGACACTTCCTTGCAAGGAAATGGCGTTTGCAGATGTCTACGTATCGAAGCAATAGAGTTCAAACGCTTCTTAATACGAGATATTGCATCTCATATCTATGTTTCATGATAAGATATAATATTCATTGCGAAGTGCTATGCATTCCTCGTCTACGATTCAAATGAAAGTAAATGCGACACTTCCTTGCAAGGAAATAACGATTGCAGATGTGTACGTATCGTAGCAATAGAGTTCATATGATTCTTAAAACGCGATGTCGCATCTCATTTCTATGTTTCATGGTAAGATATAACATGATTTGCGAAGTGTTATGTATTCCTCGTCTACATTTCAAATGAATGTGAGTGCGATACTTCCTCGCTAGGAAATGGCGTTTGCAGATGTCTACGTATCGTAGCATTAGCTTTCTAATACTTCTTAAAACGCGATATCGCATCTCATTTCTATGTTTCATGGTAAGATGTAATATGATTTGCGAAGTGTTATGTATTCCTCCTCTACACTTCAAATGAATGTAAATGCGACACTTCCTTGCAAGGAAATAGCGTTTGCAAATGTCTACCTATCGTAGCAATAGTGTTCTAATGCTTCTTAAAAAGCGATATCGCATCTCATTTCTATGTTTCATGGTAAGATATAATATGATTTGCGAAGTGTCATGTATTCCTCGTCTACACTTCAAATGAATGTAAATGCGACACTTCCTTGCAAGGATATAGCGTTTGCAGATGTCTACGTATCGTAGCAATAGATTTCTAATGCTTCTTAAAACGCGATATCGCATCTCATTTCTGTTTCATGGTAAGATATAATATGATTTGCGAAGTGTCATGTATTCCTCGTCTACACTTCAAATGAATGTAAATGCGACACTTCCTTGCTAGGAAACAGCGTCTGCAGATGTCTAGGTATCGTAGCAATAGAGTTCAAATGCTTCTTAAAACGAGATATTGCATCTCATATCTATGTTTCATGATAAGATATAATATTCATTGCGAAGTGTTATGCATTCCTCGTCTACGATTCAAATGAAAGTAAATGCGACACTTCCTTGCAAGGAAATAACGATTGCAGATGTCTACGTATCGTAGCAATAGAGTTCTAATGCTTCTTAAAACGCGATATCGCATCTCATTTCTATGTTTCATGGTAAGATATAATATGATTTGCGAAGTGTCATGTATTCCTCGTCTACACTTCAAATGAATGTAAATGCGTCACTTCCTTTCTAGGAAATAGCGTTTGCAGATGTCTACGTATCGTAGCAATAGAGTTCTAATGCTTCTTAAAACGCGATATCGCATCTCATTTCTATGTTTCATGGTAAGATATAATATGATTTGCGAAGTGTCATGTATTCCTCGTCTACACTTCAAATGAATGTAAATGCGACACTTCCTTGCTAGGAAATAGTGTCTGCAGATGTCTAGGTATCGTAGGGATGGAGTTCTAATGCTTCTTCAAAACGTGATATCGCATCTCATATCTATGTTTCAAGATAAGATATAATATGATTTGCGAAGTGTCATGTATTCCTCGTCTACACTTCAAATGAATGTAAATGCGACAACTCCTTGCTAGGAAATAGCGTTTGCAGATGTCTACGTATCCAAGCAATAGAGTTCTAATGCTTCTTAAAACGCGATATCGCATCTCATTTCTATGTTTCATGGTAAGATATAATATGATTTGCGAAGTGTCATGTATTCCTCGTCTACACTTCAAATGAATGTAAATGCGTCACTTCCTTGCTAGGAAATAGCGTTTGCAGATGTCTACGTATCGTAGCAATAGAGTTCTAATGCTTCTTAAAACGCGATATCGCATCTCATTTCTATGTTTCATGGTAAGATATAATATGATTTGCGAAGTGTCATGTATTCCTCGTCTACACTTCAAATGAATGTAAATGCGACACTTCCTTGCTAGGAAATAGTGTCTGCAGATGTCTACGTATCGTAGCATTAGCTTTCTAATGCTTCTTAAAACGCGATATCGCATCTCATTTCTATGTTTCATGGTAAGATGTAATATGATTTGCGAAGTGTTATGTATTCCTCCTCTACACTTCAAATGAATGTAAATGCGACACTTCCTTGCAAGGTAATAGCGTTTGCAAATGTCTACCTATCGTAGCAGTAGTGTTCTAATGCTTCTTAAAAAGCGATATCGCATCTCATTTCTATGTTTCATGGTAAGATATAATATGATTTGCGAAGTGTCATGTATTCCTCGTCTACACTTCAAATGAATGTAAATGCGACACTACCTTGCAAGGAAATAGCGTTTGCAGATGTCTACGTATCGTAGCAATAGATTTCAAATGCTTCTTAAAACGAGATATTGCATCTCATAACTTTGTTTCATGATAAGATATAATATTCATTGCGAAGTGTTATGCATTCCTCGTCTACGATTCAAATGAAAGTAAATGCGACACTTCCTTGCAAGGAAATAGCGTTTGCAGATGTCTAGGTATCGTAGCAATAGAGCTCTAATGCTTCTTAAAACGCGATATCGCATCTCATTTCCATGTTTCATGGTAAGATATAATATGATTTGCGAAGTGTCACGTATTCCTCGTCTACACTTCAAATGAATGTAAATGCGACACTTCCTTGCTAGGAAATAGCGTCTGCAGATGTCTAGGTATCGTAGCAATAGAGTTCTAATGCTTCTTAAAACGTGATATCGCATCTCATTTCTATGTTTCATGGTAAGATATAATATGATTTGCGAAGTGTTATGTATTCCTCGTCTACACTTCAAATGAATGTAAATGCGACACTTCCTTGCTAGGAAATAGCGTCTGCAGATGTCTAGTTATCGTAGCAATAGAGTTCTATTGCTTCTTACAACGCGATATCGCATCTCATTTCTATGTTTCATGGTAAGATATAATATGATTTGCGAAGTGTCATGTATTCCTCGTCTACACTTCAAATGAATGTAAACGCGACACTTGCTTGCAAGGAAATAGCGTTTGCAGATGTCTACGTATCGTAGCAATAGAGTTCAAATGCTACTTAAAACGAGATATTGCATCTCATATCTATGTTTCATGATAAGATATAATATTCATTGCGAAGTGTTATGCATTCCTCGTCTACAATTCAAATGAACGTAAATGCGACACTTCCTTGCTAGGACATAGCGTTTGCAGATGTCTACGTATCGAAGCAATAGAGTTCAAATGCTTCTTAAAACGAGAATTCGCATCTCATTTCCATGTTTCATGATAGGATGTAATATTCATTGCGAAATGTTATGAATTCCTCGCCTACAATTCAAATGAATGTAAATGCGACACTTCCTTGCTAGGAAATAGCGCTTGCAGATGTCTACGTATCGTAGCAATAGAGTTCTAATGCTTCTTAAAACGCGATATCGCATCTCATTTCTATGTTTCGTGGTAAGATATAATATGATTTGCGAAGTGTCATGTATTCCTCGTCTACACTTCAAATGAATGTAAATGCGACTCTTCCTTGCTAGGAAATAGCGTTTGCAGATGTCTAGTTATCGTAGCAATAGAGTTCTAATGCTACTTACAACGCGATATCGCATCTCATTTCTATGTTTCATGGTAAGATATAATATGATTTGCGAAGTGTCATGTATTCCTCGTCTACACTTCAAATGAATGTAAATGCGACACTTCCTTGCTAGGAAATAGCGTCTGCAGATGTCTAGGTATCGTAGCAATAGGGTTCTAATGCTTCTTAAAACGCGATATCGCATCTCATTTCTATGTTTCATGGTAAGATATAATATGATTTGCGAAGTGTTATGTATTCCTCGTCTACACTTCAAATGAATGTAAATGCGACACTTCCTTGCAAGGAAATAGCGATTGCAGATGTCTACGTATCGAAGCAATAGAGTTCGAATGCTTCTTAAAACGAGATATTGCATCTCATATCTATTTTTCATGCTAAGATATAATATGATTTGCGAAGTGTCATGTATTCCTCGTCTACACTTCAAATGAATGTGAATGCTACACATCCTTGCAAGGAAATAACGATTGCAGATGTCTACGTATCGTAGCAATAGAGTTCATATGATTCTTATAACGCGATATCGCATCTCATTTCTATGTTTCATGGTAAGATATAATATGATTTGCGAAGTGTTATGTATTCCTCGTCTACACTTCAAATGAATGTAAATGCGACACTTCCTTGCAAGGAAACAGCGTCTGCAGATGTCTAGGTATCGTAGCAATAGCGTTCAAATGCTTCTTAAAACGAGATATTGCATCTCATATCTACGTTTCATGATAAGATATAATATTCATTGCGAAGTGTTATGCATTCCTCGTCTACGATTCAAATGAAAGTAAATGCGACACTTCCTTGCAAGGAAATAACGATTGCAGATGTCTACGTATCGTAGCAATAGAGTTCATATGATTCTTATAACGCGATATCGCATCTCATTTCTATGTTTCATGGTAAGATATAATATGATTTGCGAAGTGTCATGTGTTCCTCGTCTACACTTCAAATGAATGTAAATGCGACACTTCCTTGCTAGGAAATAGCGTCTGCAGATGTCTAGGTATCGTAGCAATACATTTCTAATGCTTCTTAAAATGCGATATCGCATCTCATTTCTATGTTTCATGGTAAGATGTAATATGATCAGCGAAGTGTTATGTATTCCTCGTCTACACTTCAAATGAATGTAAATGCGACACATCCTTGCAAGGAAATAGCGTTTGCAGATGTCTACGTATCGAAGCAATAGAGTTCAAATGCTTCTTAAAACGAGATATTGCATCTCATATCTATGTTTCATGATAAGATATAATATTCATTGCGAAGTGTTATGCATTCCTCGTCTACGATTCAAATGAAAGTAAATGCGACACTTCCTTGCAAGGAAATAACGATTGCAGATGTCTACGTATCGTAGCAATAGAGTTCATATGATTCTTAAAACGAGAATTCGCATCTCATTTCCATGTTTCATGATAGGATGTAATATTCATTGCGAAATGTTATGAATTCCTCGCCTACACTTCAAATGAATGTAAATGCGACACTTCCTTGCTAGGAAATAGCGCTTGCAGATGTCTACGTATCGTAGCAATAGAGTTCTAATGCTTCTTAAAACGCGATATCGCATCTCATTTCTATGTTTCATGGTAAGATATAATATGATTTGCGAAGTGTCATGTATTCCTCGTCTACACTTCAAATGAATGTAAATGCGACACTTCCTTGCTAGGAAATGGCGTCTGCAGATGTCTAGGTATCGTAGCAATAGGGTTCTAATGCTTCTTAAAACGCGATATCGCATCTCATTTCTATGTTTCATGGTAAGATATAATATGATTTGCGAAGTGTTATGTATTCCTCGTCTACACTTCAAATGAATGTAAATGCGACACTTCCTTGCAAGGAAATAGCGATTGCAGATGTCTACGTATCGAAGCAATAGAGTTCGAATGCTTCTTAAAACGAGATATTGCATCTCATATCTATTTTTCATGCTAAGATATAATATGATTTGCGAAGTGTCATGTATTCCTCGTCTACACTTCAAATGAATGTGAATGCTACACATCCTTGCAAGGAAATAACGATTGCAGATGTCTAGGTATCGTAGCAATAGAGTTCTAATGCTTCTTAAAACGCGATATCGCATCTCATTTCTATGTTTCATGGTAAGATGTAATATGATCAGCGATGTGTTATGTATTCCTCGTCTACACTTCAAATGAATGTAAATGCGACACATCCTTGCAAGGAAATAGCGTTTGCAGATGTCTACGTATCGAAGCAATAGAGTTCAAATGCTTCTTAAAACGAGATATTGCATCTCATATCTATGTTTCATGATAAGATATAATATTCATTGCGAAGTGTTATGCATTCCTCGTCTACGATTCAAATGAAAGTAAATGCGACACTTCCTTGCAAGGAAATAACGATTGCAGATGTCTACGTATCGTAGCAATAGAGTTCATATGATTCTTAAAACGCGATATGGCATCTCATTTCTATGTTTCATGGTAAGATGTAATATGATTTGCGAAGTGTTATGTATTCCTCCTCTACACTTCAAACGAATGTAAATGCGACACTTCCTTGCTAGGAAATAGCGTCAGCAGATGTCTAGGTATCGTAGCAATACAGTTCTAATGCTTCTTAAAACGCGATATCGCATCTCATTTCTATGTTTCATGGTAAGATGTAATATGATCTGCGAAGTGTTATGTATTCCTCGTCTACACTTCAAATGAATGTAAATGCGACACATCCTTGCAAGGAAATAGCGTTTGCAGATGTCTACGTATCGAAGCAATAGAGTTCAAATGCTTCTTAAAACGAGATATTGCATCTCATATCTATGTTTCATGATAAGATATAATATACATTGCGAAGTGTTATGCATTCCTCGTCTACGATTCAAATGAAAGTAAATGCGACACTTCCTTGCAAGGAAATAACGATTGCAGATGTCTACGTATCGTAGCAATAGAGTTCATATGATTCTTAAAACGCGATATGGCATCTCATTTCTATGTTTCATGGTAAGATGTAATATGATTTGCGAAGTGTTATGTATTCCTCCTCTACACTTCATATGAATGTAAATGCGACACTTCCTTGCTAGGAAATAGCGTCTGCAGATGTCTAGGTATCGTAGCAATAGCTTTCCAATGCTTCTTAAAACGCGATATCGCATCTCATTTCTATGTGTCATGGTAAGATATATTATGATTTGCGAAGTGTCATGTATTCCTCGTATACACTTCAAATGAATGTAAATGCGACACTTCCTTGCTAGGAAATAGCGTCTGCAGATGTCTAGGTATCGTAGAAATAGAGTTCTAATGCTTCTTAAAACGCGATATCGCATCTCATTTCTATGTCTCATGGTAAGATATAATATGATTTGCGAAGTGTCATGTATTCCTCGTCTACACTTCAAATGAATGTAAATGCGACACTTCCTTGCTAGGAAATAGCGTCTGCAGATGTCTAGGTATCGTAGCAATAGAGTTCTAATGCTTCTTAAAACGTGATATCGCATCTCATTTCTATGTTTCATGGTAAGATATAATATGATTTGCGAAGTGTTATGTATTCCTCGTCTACACTTCAAATGAATGTAAATGCGACACTTCCTTGCTAGGAAATAGCGTCTGCAGATGTCTGGTTATCGTAGCAATAGAGTTCTAATGCTTCTTACAACGCGATATCGCATCTCATTTCTATGTTTCATGGTAAGATATAATATGATTTGCGAAGTGTCATGTATTCCTCGTCTACACTTCAAATGAATGTAAATGCGACACTTGCTTGCAAGGAAATAGCGTTTGCAGATGTCTACGTATCGAAGCAATAGAGTTCAAATGCTTCTTAAAACGAGATATTGCATCTCATATCTATGTTTCATGATAAGATATAATATTCATTGCGAAGTGTTATGCATTCCTCGTCTACACTTCAAATGAATGTAAATTCGACACTTCCTTGCTAGGAAATAGCGTCTGCAGATGTCTAGGTATCGTAGCAATAGAGTTCTAATGCTTCTTAAAACGCGATATCGCATCTCATTTCTATGTTTCATGGTAAGATATAATATGATTTGCGAAGTATCATGTATTCCTCGTCTACACTTCAAATGAATGTAAATGCGACACTTCCTTCCTAGGAAATAGCGTCTGCAGATGTATAGGTATCGTAGCAATAGAGTTCTAATGCTTCTTAAAACGCGATATCGCATCTCATTTCTATGTTTCATGGTAAGATGTAATATGATCTGGGAAATGTTATGTATTCCTCGTCTACACTTCAAATGAATGTAAATGCGACACTTCCTTGCAAGGAAACAGCGTCTGCAGTTGTCTAGGTATCGTAGCGATAGAGTTCAAATGCTTCTTAAAACGAGATATTGCATCTCATATCTACGTTTCATGATAAGATATAATATTCATTGCGAAGTGTTATGCATTCCTCGTCTACGATTCAAACGAAAGTAAATGGGACACTTCCTTGCAAGGAAATAACGATTGCAGATGTCTACGTATCGTAGCAATAGAGTTCATATGATCCTTATAACGCGATATCGCACCTCATTTCTATGTTTCATGGTAAGATATAATATGATTTGCGAAGTGTCATGTGTTCCTCGTCTACACTTCAAATGAATGTAAATGCGACACTTCCTTGCTAGGAAATAGCGTTTGTAGATGTCTACGTATCGAAGCAATAGAGTTCAAATGCTTCTTAAAACGAGAATTCGCATCTCATTTCCATGTTTCATGATAGGATGTAATATTCATTGCGAAATGTTATGAATTCCTCGCCTACACTTCAAATGAATGTAAATGCGACACTTCCTTGCTAGGAAATAGCGCTTGCAGATGTCTACGTATCGTAGCAATAGAGTTCTAATGCTTCTTAAAACGCGATATCGCATCTCATTTCTATGTTTCATGGTAAGATATAATATGATTTGCGAAGTGTCATGTATTCCTCGTCTACACTTCAAATGAATGTAAATGCGACTCTTCCTTGCTAGGATATAGCGTTTGCAGATGTCTAGTTATCGTAGCAATAGAGTTCTAATGCTACTTACAACGCGATATCGCATCTCATTTCTATGTTTCATGGTAAGATATAATATGATTTGCGAAGTGTCATGTATTCCTCGTCTACACTTCAAATGAATGTAAATGCGACACTTCCTTGCTAGGAAATAGCGTCTGCAGATGTCTAGGTATCGTAGCAATAGAGTTCTAATGCTTCTTAAAACGCGATATCGCATCTCATTTCTATGTTTCATGGTAAAATATAATATGATTTGCGAAGTGTTATGTATTCCTCGTCTACACTTCAAATGAATGTAAATGCGACACTTCCTTGCAAGGAAATAGCGTTTGCAGATGTCTACGTATCGAAGCAATAGAGTTCAAATGCTTCTTAAAACGAGATATTGCATCTCATATCTATGTTTCATGATAAGATATAATATTCATTGCGAAGTGTTATGCATTCCTCGTCTACGATTCAAATGAAAGTAAATGCGACGCTTCCTTGCAAGGAAATAACGATTGCAGATGTCTACGTATCGTAGCAATAGAGTTCATATGATTCTTAAAACGCGATATCGCATCTCATTTCTATGTTTCTTCGTAAGATGTAATATGATTTGCGAAGTGTTATGTATTCCTCCTCTACACTTCAAACGAATGTAAATGCGACACTTCCTTGCTAGGAAATAGCGTCAGCAGATGTCTAGGTATCGTAGCAATACAGTTCTAATGCTTCTTAAAACGCGATATCGCATCTCATTTCTATGTTTCATGGTAAGATATAATATGATTTGCGAAGTGTTATGTATTCCTCGTCTACACTTCAAATGAATGTAAATGCGACACATCCTTGCAAGGAAATAGCGTTTGCAGATGTCTACGTATCGAAGCAATAGAGTTCAAATGCTTCTTAAAACGAGATATTGCATCTCATATCTATGTTTCATGATAAGATATAATATTCATTGCGAAGTGTTATGCATTCCTCGTCTACGATTCAAATGAAAGTAAATGCGACGCTTCCTTGCAAGGAAATAACGATTGCAGATGTCTACGTATCGTAGCAATAGAGTTCATATGATTCTTAAAACGCGATATCGCATCTCATTTCTATGTTTCTTCGTAAGATGTAATATGATTTGCGAAGTGTTATGTATTCCTCCTCTACACTTCAAACGAATGTAAATGCGACACTTCCTTGCTAGGAAATAGCGTCAGCAGATGTCTAGGTATCGTAGCAATACAGTTCTAATGCTTCTTAAAACGCGATATCGCATCCCATTTCTATGTTTCACGGTAAGATGTAATATGATCTGCGAAGTGTTATGTATTCCTCGTCTACACTTCAAATGAATGTAAATGCGACACATCCTTGCAAGGAAATAGCGTTTGCAGATGTCTACGTATCGAAGCAATAGAGTTCAAATGCTTCTTAAAACGAGATATTGCATCTCATATCTATGTTTCATGATAAGATATAATATTCATTGCGAAGTGTTATGCATTCCTCGTCTACGATTCAAATGAAAGTAAATGCGACACTTCCTTGCAAGGAAATAACGATTGCAGATGTCTACGTATCGTAGCAATAGAGTTCATATGATTCTTAAAACGCGGTATGGCACCTCATTTCTATGTTTCATGGTAAGATGTAATATGATCTGCGAAGTGTTATGTATTCCTCGTCTACACTTCAAATGAATGTAAATGCGACACATCCTTGCAAGGAAATAGCGTTTGCAGATGTCTACGTATCGAAGCAATAGAGTTCAAATGCTTCTTAAAACGAGATATTGCATCTCATATCTATGTTTCATGATAAGATATAATATTCATTGCGAAGTGTTATGCATTCCTCGTCTACGATTCAAATGAAAGTAAATGCGACACTTCCTTGCAAGGAAATAACGATTGCAGATGTCTACGTATCGTAGCAATAGAGTTCATATGATTCTTAAAACGCGATATCGCATCTCATTTCTATGTTTCTTCGTAAGATGTAATATGATTTGCGAAGTGTTATGTATTCCTCCTCTACACTTCAAACGAATGTAAATGCGACACTTCCTTGCTAGGAAATAGCGTCAGCAGATGTCTAGGTATCGTAGCAATACAGTTCTAATGCTTCTTAAAACGCGATACCGCATCTCATTTCTATGTTTCATGGTAAGATATAATATGATTTGCGAAGTGTCATGTATTCCTCGTCTACACTTCAAATGAATGTAAATGCGACACTTCCTTGCTAGGAAATAGCGTCTGCAGATGTCTAGGTATCGTAGAAATAGAGTTCTAATGCTTCTTAAAACGCGATATCGCATCTCATTTCTATGTCTCATGGTAAGATATAATATGATTTGCGAAGTGTCATGTATTCCTCGTCTACACTTCAAATGAATGTAAATGCGACACTTGCTTGCAAGGAAATAGCGTTTGCAGATGTCTACGTATCGAAGCAATAGAGTTCAAATGCTTCTTAAAACGAGATATTGCATCTCATATCTATGTTTCATGATAAGATATAATATTCATTGCGAAGTGTTATGCATTCCTCGTCTACACTTCAAATGAATGTAAATTCGACACTTCCTTGCTAGGAAATAGCGTCTGCAGATGTCTAGGTATCGTAGCAATAGAGTTCTAATGCTTCTTAAAACGCGATATCGCATCTCATTTCTATGTTTCATGGTAAGATATAATATGATTTGCGAAGTATCATGTATTCCTCGTCTACACTTCAAATGAATGTAAATGCGACACTTCCTTCCTAGGAAATAGCGTCTGCAGATGTATAGGTATCGTAGCAATAGAGTTCTAATGCCTCTTAAAACGCGATATCGCATCTCATTTCTATGTTTCATGGAAAGATGTAATATGATCTGCGAAATGTTATGTATTCCTCGTCTACACTTCAAATGAATGTAAATGCGACACTTCCTTGCAAGGAAACAGCGTCTGCAGATGTCTAGGTATCGTAGCAATAGAGTTCAAATGCTTCTTAAAACGAGATATTGCATCTCATATCTACGTTTCATGATAAGATATAATATTCATTGCGAAGTGTTATGCATTCCTCGTCTACGATTCAAACGAAAGTAAATGGGACACTTCCTTGCAAGGAAATAACGATTGCAGATGTCTACGTATCGTAGCACTAGAGTTCATATGATTCTTATAACGCGATATCGCATCTCATTTCTATGTTTCATGGTAAGATATAATATGATTTGCGAAGTGTCATGTGTTCCTAGTCTACACTTCAAATGAATGTAAATGCGACACTTCCTTGCTAGGAAATAGCGTCTGCAGATGTCTAGGTATCGTAGCAATAAATTTCTAATGCTTCTTAAAATGCGATATCGCATCTCATTTCTATGTTTCATGGTAAGATGTAATATGATCTGCGAAGTGTTATGTATTCCTCGTCTACACTTCAAATGAATGTAAATGCGACACATCCTTGCAAGGAAATAGCGTTTGCAGATGTCTACGTATCGAAGCAATAGAGTTCAAATGCTTCTTAAAACGAGATATTGCATCTCATATCTATGTTTCATGATAAGATATAATATTCATTGCGAAGTGTTATGCATTCCTCGTCTACGATTCAAATGAAAGTAAATGCGACACTTCCTTGCAAGGAAATAACGATTGCAGATGTCTACGTATCGTAGCAATAGAGTTCATATGATTCTTAAAACGCGATATCGCATCTCATTTCTATGTTTCTTCGTAAGATGTAATATGATTTGCGAAGTGTTATGTATTCCTCCTCTACACTTCAAACGAATGTAAATGCGACACTTCCTTGCTAGGAAATAGCGTCAGCAGATGTCTAGGTATCGTAGCAATACAGTTCTAATGCTTCTTAAAACGCGATATCGCATCTCATTTCTATGTTTCATGGTAAGATATAATATGATTTGCGAAGTGTCATGTATTCCTCGTCTACACTTCAAATGAATGTAAATGCGACACTTCCTTGCTAGGAAATAGCGTCTGCAGATGTCTAGGTATCGTAGAAATAGGGTTCTAATGCTTCTTAAAACGCGATATCGCATCTCATTTCTATGTCTCATGGTAAGATATAATATGATTTGCGAAGTGTGATGTATTCCTCGTCTACGATTCAAATGAAAGTAAATGCGACACTTCCTTGCAAGAGAATAACGATTGCAGATGTCTACGTATCCTAGCAATAGAGTTCATATGATTCTTAAAACGCGATATCGCATCTCATTTCTATGTTTCATGGTAAGATGTAATATGATTTGCGAAGTGTTATGTATTCCTCCTCTACACTTCAAATGAATTTAATGCGACACTTCCTTGCAAGGAAATAGCGTTTGCAAATGTCTACCTATCGTAGCAATAGTGTTCTAATGCTTCTTAAAACGCGATATCGCATCTCATTTCTATGTTTCATGGTAAGATATAATATGATTTGCGAAGTGTCATGTATTCCTCGTCTACACTTCAAATGAATGTAAATGCGACACTTCCTTGCAAGGAAATAGCGTTTGCAGATGTCTACGTATCGTAGCAATAGACTTCTAATGCTTCTTAAAACGCGATATCGCATCTCATTTCTGTTTCATGGTAAGATATAATATGATTTGCGAAGTGTCATGTGTTCCTCGTCTACACTTCAAATGAATGTAAATGCGACACTTCCTTGCTAGGAAATAGCGTCTGCAGATGTCTAGGTATCGTAGCAATACATTTCTAATGCTTCTTAAAATGCGATATCGCATCTCATTTTTATGTTTCATGGTAAGATGTAATATGATCTGCGAAGTGTTATGTATTCCTCGTCTACACTTCAAATGAATGTAAATGCGACACATCCTTGCAAGGTAATAGCGTTTGCAGATGTCTACGTATCGAAGCAATAGAGTTCAAATGCTTCTTAAAACGAGATATTGCTTCTCATATCTATGTTTCATGATAAGATATAATATTCATTGCGAAGTGTTATGCATTCCTCGTCTACGATTCAAATGAAAGTAAATGCGACACTTCCTTGCAAGGAAATAACGATTGCAGATGTCTACGTATCGTAGCAATAGAGTTCATATGATTCTTAAAACGCGATATCGCATCTCATTTCTATGTTTCTTCGTAAGATGTAATATGATTTGCGAAGTGTTATGTATTCCTCCTCTACACTTCAAACGAATGTAAATGCGACACTTCCTTGCTAGGAAATAGCGTCAGCAGATGTCTAGGTATCGTAGCAATACAGTTCTAATGCTTCTTAAAACGCGATATCGCATCTCATTTCTATGTTTCATGGTAAGATGTAATATGATCTGCGAAGTGTTATGTATTCCTCGTCTACACTTCAAATGAATGTAAATGCGACACATCCTTGCAAGGAAATAGCGTTTGCAGATGTCTACGTATCGAAGCAATAGAGTTCAAATGCTTCTTAAAACGAGATATTGCATCTCATATCTATGTTTCATGATAAGATATAATATACATTGCGAAGTGTTATGCATTCCTCGTCTACGATTCAAATGAAAGTAAATGCGACACTTCCTTGCAAGGAAATAACGATTGCAGATGTCTACGTATCGTAGCAATAGAGTTCATATGATTCTTAAAACGCGATATCGCATCTCATTTCTATGTTTCTTCGTAAGATGTAATATGATTTGCGAAGTGTTATGTATTCCTCCTCTACACTTCAAACGAATGTAAATGCGACACTTCCTTGCTAGGAAATAGCGTCAGCAGATGTCTAGGTATCGTAGCAATACAGTTCTAATGCTTCTTAAAACGCGATATCGCATCTCATTTCTATGTTTCATGGTAAGATGTAATATGATCTGCGAAGTGTTATGTATTCCTCGTCTACACTTCAAATGAATGTAAATGCGACACATCCTTGCAAGGAAATAGCGTTTGCAGATGTCTACGTATCGAAGCAATAGAGTTCAAATGCTTCTTAAAACGAGATATTGCATCTCATATCTATGTTTCATGATAAGATATAATATACATTGCGAAGTGTTATGCATTCCTCGTCTACGATTCAAATGAAAGTAAATGCGACACTTCCTTGCAAGGAAATAACGATTGCAGATGTCTACGTATCGTAGCAATAGAGTTCATATGATTCTTAAAACGCGATATGGCATCTCATTTCTATGTTTCATGGTAAGATGTAATATGATTTGCGAAGTGTTATGTATTCCTCCTCTACACTTCAAATGAATGTTAATGCGACACTTCCTTGCTAGGAAATAGCGTCTGCAGATGTCTAGGTATCGTAGCAATAGCTTTCCAATGCTTCTTAAAACGCGATATCGCATCTCATTTCTATGTGTCATGGTAAGATATATTATGATTTGCGAAGTGTCATGTATTCCTCGTATACACTTCAAATGAATGTAAATGCGACACTTCCTTGCTAGGAAATAGCGTCTGCAGATGTCTAGGTATCGTAGAAATAGAGTTCTATTGCTTCTTAAAACGCGATATCGCATCTCATTTCTATGTCTCATGGTAAGATATAATATGATTTGCGAAGTGTGATGTATTCCTCGTCTACGATTCAAATGAAAGTAAATGCGACACTTCCTTGCAAGAGAATAACGATTGCAGATGTCTACGTATCCTAGCAATAGAGTTCATATGATTCTTAAAACGCGATATCGCATCTCATTTCTATGTTTCATGGTAAGATGTAATATGATTTGCGAAGTGTTATGTATTCCTCCTCTACACTTCAAATGAATTTAATGCGACACTTCCTTGCAAGGAAATAGCGTTTGCAAATGTCTACCTATCGTAGCAATAGTGTTCTAATGCTTCTTAAAACGCGATATCGCATCTCATTTCTATGTTTCATGGTAAGATATAATATGATTTGCGAAGTGTCATGTATTCCTCGTCTACACTTCAAATGAATGTAAATGCGACACTTCCTTGCAAGGAAATAGCGTTTGCAGATGTCTACGTATCGTAGCAATAGACTTCTAATGCTTCTTAAAACGCGATATCGCATCTCATTTCTGTTTCATGGTAAGATATAATATGATTTGCGAAGTGTCATGTGTTCCTCGTCTACACTTCAAATGAATGTAAATGCGACACTTCCTTGCTAGGAAATAGCGTCTGCAGATGTCTAGGTATCGTAGCAATACATTTCTAATGCTTCTTAAAATGCGATATCGCATCTCATTTCTATGTTTCATGGTAAGATGTAATATGATCTGCGAAGTGTTATGTATTCCTCGTCTACACTTCAAATGAATGTAAATGCGACACATCCTTGCAAGGTAATAGCGTTTGCAGATGTCTACGTATCGAAGCAATAGAGTTCAAATGCTTCTTAAAACGAGATATTGCATCTCATATCTATGTTTCATGATAAGATATAATATTCATTGCGAAGTGTTATGCATTCCTCGTCTACGATTCAAATGAAAGTAAATGCGACACTTCCTTGCAAGGAAATAACGATTGCAGATGTCTACGTATCGTAGCAATAGAGTTCATATGATTCTTAAAACGCGATATCGCATCTCATTTCTATGTTTCTTCGTAAGATGTAATATGATTTGCGAAGTGTTATGTATTCCTCCTCTACACTCAAACGAATGTAAATGCGACACTTCCTTGCTAGGAAATAGCGTCAGCAGATGTCTAGGTATCGTAGCAATACAGTTCTAATGCTTCTTAAAACGCGATATCGCATCGCATTTCTATGTTTCATGGTAAGATGTAATATGATCTGCGAAGTGTTATGTATTCCTCGTCTACACTTCAAATGAATGTAAATGCGACACATCCTTGCAAGGAAATAGCGTTTGCAGATGTCTACGTATCGAAGCAATAGAGTTCAAATGCTTCTTAAAACGAGATATTGCATCTCATATCTATGTTTCATGATAAGATATAATATACATTGCGAAGTGTTATGCATTCCTCGTCTACGATTCAAATGAAAGTAAATGCGACACTTCCTTGCAAGGAAATAACGATTGCAGATGTCTACGTATCGTAGCAATAGAGTTCATATGATTCTTAAAACGCGATATGGCATATCATTTCTATGTTTCATGGTAAGATGTAATATGATTTGCGAAGTGTTATGTATTCCTCCTCTACACTTCAAATGAATGTTAATGCGACACTTCCTTGCTAGGATATAGCGTCTGCAGATGTCTAGGTATCGTAGCAATAGCTTTCCAATGCTTCTTAAAACGCGATATCGCATCTCATTTCTATGTGTCATGGTAAGATATATTATGATTTGCGAAGTGTCATGTATTCCTCGTATACACTTCAAATGAATGTAAATGCGACACTTCCTTGCTAGGAAATAGCGTCTGCAGATGTCTAGGTATCGTAGAAATAGAGTTCTAATGCTTCTTAAAACGCGATATCGCATCTCATTTCTATGTCTCATGGTAAGATATAATATGATTTGCGAAGTGTCATGTATTCCTCGTCTACGATTCAAATGAAAGTAAATGCGACACTTCCTTGCAAGAGAATAACGATTGCAGATGTCTACGTATCCTAGCAATAGAGTTCATATGATTCTTAAAACGCGATATCGCATCTCATTTCTATGTTTCATGGTAAGATGTAATATGATTTGCGAAGTGTTATGTATTCCTCCTCTACACTTCAAATGAATTTAATGCGACACTTCCTTGCAAGGAAATAGCGTTTGCAAATGTCTACCTATCGTAGCAATAGTGTTCTAATGCTTCTTAAAACGCGATATCGCATCTCATTTCTATGTTTCATGGTAAGATATAATATGATTTGCGAAGTGTCATGTATTCCTCGTCTACACTTCAAATGAATGTAAATGCGACGCTTCCTTGCAAGGAAATAGCGTTTGCAGATGTCTACGTATCGTAGCAATAGATTTCTAATGCTTTTTAAAACGCGATATCGCATCTCATTTCTGTTTCATGGTAAGATATAATATGATTTGCGAAGTGTCATGTATTCCTGGTCTACACTTTAAATGAATGTAAATGCGACAGTTCCTTGCTAGGAAACAGCGTCTGCAGATGTCTAGGTATCGTAGCAATAGAGTTCAAATGCTTCTTAAAACGAGAATTCGCATCTCATTTCCATGTTTCATGATAGGATGTAATATTCATTGCGAAATGTTATGAATTCCTCGCCTACACTTCAAATGAATGTAAATGCGACACTTCCTTGCTAGGAAATAGCGCTTGCAGATGTCTACGTATCGTAGCAATAGAGTTCTAATGCTTCTTAAAACGCGATATCGCATCTCATTTCTATGTTTCATGGTAAGATATAATATGATTTGCGAAGTGTCATGTATTCCTCGTCTACACTTCAAATGAATGTAAATGCGACTCTTCCTTGCTAGGAAATAGCGTTTGCAGATGTCTAGTTATCGTAGCAATAGAGTTCTAATGCTTCTTACAACGCGATATCGCATCTCATTTCTATGTTTCATGGTAAGATATAATATGATTTGCGAAGTGTCATGTATTCCTCGTCTACACTTCAAATGAATGTAAATGCGACACTTCCTTGCTAGGAAATAGCGTCTGCAGATGTCTAGGTATCGTAGCAATAGAGTTCTATTGCTTCTTAAAACGCGATATTGCATCTCATATCTATGTTTCATGGTAAGATATAATATGATTTGCGAAGTGTTATGTATTCCTCGTCTACACTTCAAATGAATGTAAATGCGACACTTCCTTGCAAGGAAATAGCGATTGCAGATGTCTACGTATCGAAGCAATAGAGTTCGAATGCTTCTTAAAACGAGATATTGCATCTCATATCTATGTTTCATGGTAAGATATAATATGATTTGCGAAGTGTCATGTATTCCTCGTCTACACTTCAAATGAATGTGAATGCTACACATCCTTGCAAGGAAATAACGATTGCAGATGTCTACGTATCGTAGCAATAGAGTTCATATGATTCTTATAACGCGATATCGCATCTCATTTCTATGTTTCATGGTAAGATATAATATGATTTGCGAAGTGTTATGTATTCCTCGTCTACACTTCAAATGAATGTAAATGCGACACTTCCTTGCTAGGAAATAACGTCTGCAGATGTCTAGGTATCGTAGCAATAGAGTTCTAATGCTTCTTAAAACGCGATATCGCATCTCATTTCTATGTTTCATGGTAAGATGTAATATGATCTGCGAAGTGTTATGTATTCCTCGTCTACACTTCAAATGAATGTAAATGCGACACATCCTTGCAAGGAAATAGCGTTTGCAGATGCCTACGTATCGAAGCAATAGAGTTCAAATGCTTCTTAAAACGAGATATTGCATCTCATATCTATGTTTCATGATAAGATATAATATACATTGCGAAGTGTTATGCATTCCTCATCTACGATTCAAATGAAAGTAAATGCGACACTTCCTTGCAAGGAAATAACGATTGCAGATGTCTACGTATCGTAGCAATAGAGTTCATATGATTCTTAATACGCGATATGGCATCTCATTTCTATGTTTCATGGTAAGATGTAATATGATTTGCGAAGTGTTATGTATTCCTCCTCTACACTTCAAATGAATGTAAATGCGACACTTCCTTGCTAGGAAATAGCGTCTGCAGATGTCTAGGTATCGTAGCAATAGCTTTCCAATGCTTCTTAAAACGCGATATCGCATCTCATTTCTATGTGTCATGGTAAGATATATTATGATTTGCGAAGTGTCATGTATTCCTCGTATACACTTCAAATGAATGTAAATGCGACACTTCCTTGCTAGGAAATAGCGTCTGCAGATGTCTAGGTATCGTAGAAATAGAGTTCTAATGCTTCTTAAAACGCGATATCGCATCTCATTTCTATGTTTCATGGTAAGATATAATATGATTTGCGAAGTGTCATGTATTCCTCGTCTACACTTCAAATGAATGTAAATGCGACACTTCCTTGCTAGGAAATAGCGTCTGCAGATGTCTAGGTATCGTAGCAATAGACTTCTAATGCTCCTTAAAACGCGATATCGCATCTCATTTCTATGTTTCATGGTAAGATATAATATGATTTGCGAAGTGTTATGTATTCCTCGTCTACACTTCAAATGAATGTAAATGCGACACTTCCTTGCAAGGAAATAGCGATTGCAGATGTCAACGTATCGAAGCAACAGAGTTCGAATGCTTCTTAAAACGAGATATTGCATCTCATATCTATGTTTCATGCTAAGATATAATATGATTTGCGAAGTGTCATGTATTCCTCGTCTACACTTCAAATGAATGTGAATGCTACACATCCTTGCAAGGAAATAACGATTGCAGATGTCTACGTATCGTAGCAATAGAGTTCATATGATTCTTATAACGCGATATCGCATCTCATTTCTATGTTTCATGGTAAGATATAATATGATTTGCGAAGTGTTATGTATTCCTCGTCTACACTTCAAATGAATGTAAATGCGACACTTCCTTGCTAGGAAATAACGTCTGCAGATGTCTAGCTACCGTAGCAATAGAGTTCTAATGCTTCTTAAAACGCGATAACGCATCTCATTTCTATGTTTCATGGTAAGATGTAATATGATCTGCGAAGTGTTATGTATTCCTCGTCTACACTTCAAATGAATGTAAATGCGAAGCTTCCTTGCAAGGAAACAGCGTCTGCAGATGTCTAGGTATCGTAGCAATAGAGTTCAAATGCTTCTTAAAACGAGATATTGCATCTCATATCTATGTTTCATGATAAGATATAATATTCATTGCGAAGTGTTATGCATTCCTCGTCTACGATTCAAATGAAAGTAAATGCGGTACTTCCTTGCAAGGAAATAACGATTGCAGATGTCTACGCATCGTAGCAATAGAGTTCATATGATTCTTATAACGCGATATCGCATCTCATTTCTATGTTTCATGGTAAGATATAATATGATTTGCGAAGTGTCATGTGTTCCTCGTCTACACTTCAAATGAATGTAAATGCGACACTTCCTTGCAAGGAAATAGCGTCTGCAGATGTCTAGGTATCGTAGCAATACATTTCTAATGCTTCTTAAAATGCGATATCGCATCTCATTTCGATGTTTCATGGTAAGATGTAATATGATCTGCGAAGTGTTATGTATTCCTCGTCTACACTTCAAATGAATGTAAATGCGACACATCCTTGCAAGGAAATAGCGTTTGCAGATGTCTACGTATCGAAGCAATAGAGTTCAAATGCTTCTTAAAACGAGATATTGCATCTCATATCTATGTTTCATGATAAGATATAATATTCGTTGCGAAGTGTTATGCATTCCTCGTCTACGATTCAAATGAAAGTAAATGCGACACTTCCTTGCAAGGAAATAACGATTGCAGATGTCTACGTATCGTAGCAATAGAGTTCATATGATTCTTATAACGCGATATCGCATCTCATTTCTATGTTTCATGGTAAGATATAATATGATTTGCGAAGTGTTATGTATTCCTCGTCTACACTTCAAATGAATGTAAATGCGACACTTCCTTGCTAGGAAATAACGTCTGCAGATGTCTAGCTACCGTAGCAATAGAGTTCTAATGCTTCTTAAAACGCGATAACGCATCTCATTTCTATGTTTCATGGTAAGATGTAATATGATCTGCGAAGTGTTATGTATTCCTCGTCTACACTTCAAATGAATGTAAATGCGAAACGTCCTTGCAAGGAAACAGCGTCTGCAGATGTCTAGGTATCGTAGCAATAGAGTTCAAATGCTTCTTAAAACGAGATATTGCATCTCATATCTATGTTTCATGATAAGATATAATATTCATTGCGAAGTGTTATGCATTCCTCGTCTACGATTCAAATGAAAGTAAATGCGATACTTCCTTGCAAGGAAATAACGATTGCAGATGTCTACGCATCGTAGCAATAGAGTTCATATGATTCTTATAACGCGATATCGCATCTCATTTCTATGTTTCATGGTAAGATATAATATGATTTGCGAAGTGTCATGTGTTCCTCGTTTACACTTCAAATGAATGTAAATGCGACACTTCCTTGCAAGGAAATAGCGTCTGCAGATGTCTAGGTATCGTAGCAATACATTTCTAATGCTTCTTAAAATGCGATATCGCATCTCATTTCGATGTTTCATGGTAAGATGTAATATGATCTGCGAAGTGTTATGTATTCCTCGTCTACACTTCAAATGAATGTAAATGCGACACATCCTTGCAAGGAAATAGCGTTTGCAGATGTCTACGTATCGAAGCAATAGAGTTCAAATGCTTCTTAAAACGAGATATTGCATCTCATATCTATGTTTCATGATAAGATATAATATTCGTTGCGAAGTGTTATGCATTCCTCGTCTACGATTCAAATGAAAGTAAATGCGACACTTCCTTGCAAGGAAATAACGATTGCAGATGTCTACGTATCGTAGCAATAGAGTGCATATGATTCTTAAAACGCGATATCGCATCTCATTTCTATGTTTCTTCGTAAGATGTAATATGATTTGCGAAGTGTTATGTATTCCTCCTCTACACTTCAAACGAATGTAAATGCGACACTTCCTTGCTAGGAAATAGCGTCAGCAGATGTCTAGGTATCGTAGCAATACAGTTCTAATGCTTCTTAAAACGCGATATCGCATCTCATTTCTATGTTTCATGGTAAGATGTAATATGATCTGCGAAGTGTTATGTATTCCTCGTCTACACTTCAAATGAATGTAAATGCGACACATCCTTGCAAGGAAATAGCGTTTGCAGATGTCTACGTATCGAAGCAATAGTGTTCAAATGCTTCTTAAAACGAGATATTGCATCTCATATCTATGTTTCATGATAAGATATAATATACATTGCGAAGTGTTATGCATTCCTCGTCTACGATTCAAATGAAAGTAAATGCGACACTTCCTTGCAAGGAAATAACGATTGCAGATGTCTACGTATCGTAGCAATAGAGTTCATATGATTCTTAATACGCGATATGGCATCTCATTTCTATGTTTCATGGTAAGATGTAATATGATTTGCGAAGTGTTACGTATTCCTCCTCTACACTTCAAATGAATGTAAATGCGACACTTCCTTGCTAGGAAATAGCGTCTGCAGATGTCTAGGTATCGTAGCAATAGCTTTCCAATGCTTCTTAAAACGCGATATCGCATCTCATTTCTATGTGTCATGGTAAGATATATTATGATTTGCGAAGTGTCATGTATTCCTCGTATACACTTCAAATGAATGTAAATGCGACACTTCCTTGCTAGGAAATAGCGTCTGCAGATGTCTAGGTATCGTAGAAATAGAGTTCTAATGCTTCTTAAAACGCGATATCGCATCTCATTTCTATGTTTCATGGTAAGATATAATATGATTTGCGAAGTGTCATGTATTCCTCGTCTACACTTCAAATGAATGTAAATGCGACACTTCCTTGCTAGGAAATAGCGTCTGCAGATGTCTAGGTATCGTAGCAATAGACTTCTAATGCTTCTTAAAACGCGATATCGCATCTCATTTCTATGTTTCATGGTAAGATATAATATGATTTGCGAAGTGTTATGTATTCCTCGTCTACACTTCAAATGAATGTAAATGCGACACTTCCTTGCAAGGAAATAGCGATTGCAGATGTCTACGTATCGAAGCAACAGAGTTCGAATGCTTCTTAAAACGAGATATTGCATCTCATATCTATGTTTCATGCTAAGATATAATATGATTTGCGAAGTGTCATGTATTCCTCGTCTACACTTCAAATGAATGTGAATGCTACACATCCTTGCAAGGAAATAACGATTGCAGATGTCTACGTATCGTAGCAATAGAGTTCATATGATTCTTATAACACGATATCGCATCTCATTTCTATGTTTCATGGTAAGATATAATATGATTTGCGAAGTGTTATGTATTCCTCGTCTACACTTCAAATGAATGTAAATGCGACACTTCCTTGCTAGGAAATAACGTCTGCAGATGTCTAGCTACCGTAGCAATAGAGTTCTAATGCTTCTTATAACGCGATAACGCATCTCATTTCTATGTTTCATGGTAAGATGTAATATGATCTGCGAAGTGTTATGTATTCCTCGTCTACACTTCAAATGAATGTAAATGCGAAACTTCCTTGCAAGGAAACAGCGTCTGCAGATGTCTAGGTATCGTAGCAATAGAGTTCAAATGCTTCTTAAAACGAGATATTGCATCTCATATCTATGTTTCATGATAAGATATAATATACATTGCGAAGTGTTATGCATTCCTCGTCTACGATTCAAATGAAAGTAAATGCGACACTTCCTTGCAAGGAAATAACGATTGCAGATGTCTACGTATCGTAGCAATAGAGTTCATATGATTCTTAATACGCGATATGGCATCTCATTTCTATGTTTCATGGTAAGATGTAATATGATTTGCGAAGTGTTATGTATTCCTCCTCTACACTTCAAATGAATGTAAATGCGACACTTCCTTGCTAGGAAATAGCGTCTGCAGATGTCTAGGTATCGTAGCAATAGCTTTCCAATGCTTCTTAAAACGCGATATCGCATCTCATTTCTATGTGTCATGGTAAGATATATTATGATTTGCGAAGTGTCATGTATTCCTCGTATACACTTCAAATGAATGTAAATGCGACACTTCCTTGCTAGGAAATAGCGTCTGCAGATGTCTAGGTATCGTAGAAATAGAGTTCTAATGCTTCTTAAAACGCGATATCGCATCTCATTTCTATGTTTCATGGTAAGATATAATATGATTTGCGAAGTGTCATGTATTCCTCGTCTACACTTCAAATGAATGTAAATGCGACACTTCCTTGCTAGGAAATAGCGTCTGCAGATGTCTAGGTATCGTAGCAATAGACTTCTAATGCTTCTTAAAACGCGATATCGCATCTCATTTCTATGTTTCATGGTAAGATATAATATGATTTGCGAAGTGTTATGTATTCCTCGTCTACACTTCAAATGAATGTAAATGCGACACTTCCTTGCAAGGAAATAGCGATTGCAGATGTCTACGTATCGAAGCAACAGAGTTCGAATGCTTCTTAAAACGAGATATTGCATCTCATATCTATGTTTCATGCTAAGATATAATATGATTTGCGAAGTGTCATGTATTCCTCGTCTACACTTCAAATGAATGTGAATGCTACACATCCTTGCAAGGAAATAACGATTGCAGATGTCTACGTATCGTAGCAATAGAGTTCATATGATTCTTATAACGCGATATCGCATCTCATTTCTATGTTTCATGGTAAGATATAATATGATTTGCGAAGTGTCATGTATTCCTCGTCTACACTTCAAATGAATGTGAATGCTACACATCCTTGCAAGGAAATAACGATTGCAGATGTCTACGTATCGTAGCAATAGAGTTCATATGATTCTTATAACGCGATATCGCATCTCATTTCTATGTTTCATGGTAAGATATAATATGATTTGCGAAGTGTTATGTATTCCTCGTCTACACTTCAAATGAATGTAAATGCGACACTTCCTTGCTAGGAAATAACGTCTGCAGATGTCTAGCTACCGTAGCAATAGAGTTCTAATGCTTCTTAAAACGCGATAACGCATCTCATTTCTATGTATCATGGTAAGATGTAATATGATCTGCGAAGTGTTATGTATTCCTCGTCTACACTTCAAATGAATGTAAATGCGAAACTTCCTTGCAAGGAAACAGCGTCTGCAGATGTCTAGGTATCGTAGCAATAGAGTTCAAATGCTTCTTAAAACGAGATATTGCATCTCATATCTATGTTTCATGATAAGATATAATATACATTGCGAAGTGTTATGCATTCCTCGTCTACGATTCAAATGAAAGTAAATGCGATACTTCCTTGCAAGGAAATAACGATTGCAGATGTCTACGCATCGTAGCAATAGAGTTCATATGATTCTTATAACGCGATATCGCATCTCATTTCTATGTTTCATGGTAAGATATAATATGATTTGCGAAGTGTCATGTGTTCCTCGTCTACACTTCAAATGAATGTAAATGCGACACTTCCTTGCAAGGAAATAGCGTCTGCAGATGTCTAGGTATCGTAGCAATACATTTCTAATGCTTCTTAAAATGCGATATCGCATCTCATTTCGATGTTTCATGGTAAGATGTAATATGATCTGCGAAGTGTTATGTATTCCTCGTCTACACTTCAAATGAATGTAAATGCGACACATCCTTGCAAGGAAATAGCGTTTGCAGATGTCTACGTATCGAAGCAATAGAGTTCAAATGCTTCTTAAAACGAGATATTGCATCTCATATCTATGTTTCATGATAAGATATAATATTCGTTGCGAAGTGTTATGCATTCCTCGTCTACGATTCAAATGAAAGTAAATGCGATACTTCCTTGCAAGGAAATAACGATTGCAGATGTCTACGCATCGTAGCAATAGAGTTCATATGATTCTTATAACGCGATATCGCATCTCATTTCTATGTTTCATGGTAAGATATAATATGATTTGCGAAGTGTCATGTGTTCCTCGTCTACACTTCAAATGAATGTAAATGCGACACTTCCTTGCAAGGAAATAGCGTCTGCAGATGTCTAGGTATCGTAGCAATACATTTCTAATGCTTCTTAAAATGCGATATCGCATCTCATTTCGATGTTTCATGGTAAGATGTAATATGATCTGCGAAGTGTTATGTATTCCTCGTCTACACTTCAAATGAATGTAAATGCGACACATTCTTGCAAGGAAATAGCGTTTGCAGATGTCTACGTATCCAAGCAATAGAGTTCAAATGCTTCTTAAAACGAGATATTGCATCTCATATCTATGTTTCCTGATAAGATATAATATTCGTTGCGAAGTGTTATGCATTCCTCGTCTACGATTCAAATGAAAGTAAATGCGACACTTCCTTGCAAGGAAATAACGATTGCAGATGTCTACGTATCGTAGCAATAGAGTTCATATGATTCTTAAAACGCGATATCGCATCTCATTTCTATGTTTCTTCGTAAGATGTAATATGATTTGCGAAGTGTTATGTATTCCTCCTCTACACTTCAAACGAATGTAAATGCGACACTTCCTTGCTAGGAAATAGCGTCAGCAGATGTCTAGGTATCGTAGCAATACAGTTCTAATGCTTCTTAAAACGCGATATCGCATCTCATTTCTATGTTTCATGGTAAGATGTAATATGATCTGCGAAGTGTTATGTATTCCTCGTCTACACTTCAAATGAATGTAAATGCGACACATCCTTGCAAGGAAATAGCGTTTGCAGATGTCTACGTATCGAAGCAATAGAGTTCAAATGCTTCTTAAAACGAGATATTGCATCTCATATCTATGTTTCATGATAAGATATAATATACATTGCGAGGTGTTATGCATTCCTCGTCTACGATTCAAATGAAAGTAAATGCGACACTTCCTTGCAAGGAAATAACGATTGCAGATGTCTACGTATCGTAGCAATAGAGTTCATATGATTCTTAAAACGCGATATGGCATCTCATTTCTATGTTTCATGGTAAGATGTAATATGATTTGCGAAGTGTTATGTATTCCTCCTCTACACTTCAAATGAATGTAAATGCGACACTTCCTTGCTAGGAAATAGCGTCTGCAGATGTCTAGGTATCGTAGCAATAGCTTTCCAATGCTTCTTAAAACGCGATATCACATCTCATTTCTATGTGTCATGGTAAGATATATTATGATTTGCGAAGTGTCATGTATTCCTCGTATACACTTCAAATGAATGTAAATGCGACACTTCCTTGCTAGGGAATAGCGTCTGCAGATGTCTAGGTATCGTAGAAATAGAGTTCTAATGCTTCTTAAAACGCGATATCGCATCCCATTTCTATGTCTCATGGTAAGATATAATATGATTTGCGAAGTGTCATGTATTCCTCGTCTACACTTCAAATGAATGTAAATGCGACACTTCCTTGCTAGGAAATAGCGTCTGCAGATGTCTAGGTATCGTAGCAATAGAGTTCTAATGCTTCTTAAAACGTGATATCGCATCTCATTTCTATGTTTCATGGTAAGATATAATATTCGTTGCGAAGTGTTATGCATTCCTCGTCTACGATTCAAATGAAAGTAAATGCGATACTTCCTTGCAAGGAAATAACGATTGCAGATGTCTACGCATCGTAGCAATAGAGTTCATATGATTCTTATAACGCGATATCGCATCTCATTTCTATGTTTCATGGTAAGATATAATATGATTTGCGAAGTGTCATGTGTTCCTCGTCTACACTTCAAATGAATGTAAATGCGACACTTCCTTGCAAGGAAATAGCGTCTGCAGATGTCTAGGTATCGTAGCAATACATTTCTAATGCTTCTTAAAATGCGATATCGCATCTCATTTCGATGTTTCATGGTAAGATGTAATATGATCTGCGAAGTGTTATGTATTCCTCGTCTACACTTCAAATGAATGTAAATGCGACACATTCTTGCAAGGAAATAGCGTTTGCAGATGTCTACGTATCCAAGCAATAGAGTTCAAATGCTTCTTAAAACGAGATATTGCATCTCATATCTATGTTTCCTGATAAGATATAATATTCGTTGCGAAGTGTTATGCATTCCTCGTCTACGATTCAAATGAAAGTAAATGCGACACTTCCTTGCAAGGAAATAACGATTGCAGATGTCTACGTATCGTAGCAATAGAGTTCATATGATTCTTAAAACGCGATATCGCATCTCATTTCTATGTTTCTTCGTAAGATGTAATATGATTTGCGAAGTGTTATGTATTCCTCCTCTACACTTCAAACGAATGTAAATGCGACACTTCCTTGCTAGGAAATAGCGTCAGCAGATGTCTAGGTATCGTAGCAATACAGTTCTAATGCTTCTTAAAACGCGATATCGCATCTCATTTCTATGTTTCATGGTAAGATGTAATATGATCTGCGAAGTGTTATGTATTCCTCGTCTACACTTCAAATGAATGTAAATGCGACACATCCTTGCAAGGAAATAGCGTTTGCAGATGTCTACGTATCGAAGCAATAGAGTTCAAATGCTTCTTAAAACGAGATATTGCATCTCATATCTATGTTTCATGATAAGATATAATATACATTGCGAGGTGTTATGCATTCCTCGTCTACGATTCAAATGAAAGTAAATGCGACACTTCCTTGCAAGGAAATAACGATTGCAGATGTCTACGTATCGTAGCAATAGAGTTCATATGATTCTTAAAACGCGATATGGCATCTCATTTCTATGTTTCATGGTAAGATGTAATATGATTTGCGAAGTGTTATGTATTCCTCCTCTACACTTCAAATGAATGTAAATGCGACACTTCCTTGCTAGGAAATAGCGTCTGCAGATGTCTAGGTATCGTAGCAATAGCTTTCCAATGCTTCTTAAAACGCGATATCACATCTCATTTCTATGTGTCATGGTAAGATATATTATGATTTGCGAAGTGTCATGTATTCCTCGTATACACTTCAAATGAATGTAAATGCGACACTTCCTTGCTAGGGAATAGCGTCTGCAGATGTCTAGGTATCGTAGAAATAGAGTTCTAATGCTTCTTAAAACGCGATATCGCATCCCATTTCTATGTCTCATGGTAAGATATAATATGATTTGCGAAGTGTCATGTATTCCTCGTCTACACTTCAAATGAATGTAAATGCGACACTTCCTTGCTAGGAAATAGCGTCTGCAGATGTCTAGGTATCGTAGCAATAGAGTTCTAATGCTTCTTAAAACGTGATATCGCATCTCATTTCTATGTTTCATGGTAAGATATAATATGATTTGCGAAGTGTTATGTATTCCTCGTCTACACTTCAAATGAATGTAAATGCGACACTTCCTTGCTAGGGAATAGCGCTTGCAGATGTCTACGTATCGTAGCAATAGAGTCCAAATTCTTCTTAAAACGCGATATCGCATCTCATTTCTATGTTTCATGGTAAGATATAATATGATTTGCGAAGTGTTATGTATTCCTCGTCTACACTTCAAATGAATGTAAATGCGGCACTTCCTTGCAAGGAAATAGCGATTGCAGATGTCTACGTATCGAAGCAACAGAGTTCGAATGCTTCTTAAAACGAGATATTGCATCTCATATCTATGTTTCATGCTAAGATATAATATGATTTGCGAAGTGTCATGTATTCCTCGTCTACACTTCAAATGAATGTGAATGCTACACATCCTTGCAAGGAAATAACGATTGCAGATGTCTACGTATCGTAGCAATAGAGTTCATATGATTCTTATAACGCGATATCGCATCTCATTTCTATGTTTCATGGTAAGATATAATATGATTTGCGAAGTGTTATGTATTCCTCGTCTACACTTCAAATGAATGTAAATGCGACACTTCCTTGCTAGGAAATAACGTCTGCAGATGTCTAGCTACCGTAGCAATAGAGTTCTAATGCTTCTTAAAACGCGATAACGCATCTCATTTCTATGTTTCATGGTAAGATGTAATATGATCTGCGAAGTGTTATGTATTCCTCGTCTACACTTCAAATGAATGTAAATGCGAAACTTCCTTGCAAGGAAACAGCGTCTGCAGATGTCTAGGTATCGTAGCAATAGAGTTCAAATGCTTCTTAAAACGAGATATTGCATCTCATATCTATGTTTCATGATAAGATATAATATACATTGCGAAGTGTTATGCATTCCTCGTCTACGATTCAAATGAAAGTAAATGCGACACTTCCTTGCAAGGAAATAACGATTGCAGATGTCTACGTATCGTAGCAATAGAGTTCATATGATTCTTAATACGCGATATGGCATCTCATTTCTATGTTTCATGGTAAGATGTAATATGATTTGCGAAGTGTCATGTATTCCTCGTCTACACTTCAAATGAATGTGAATGCTACACATCCTTGCAAGGAAATAACGATTGCAGATGTCTACGTATCGTAGCAATAGAGTTCATATGATTCTTATAACGCGATATCGCATCTCATTTCTATGTTTCATGGTAAGATATAATATGATTTGCGAAGTGTTATGTATTCCTCGTCTACACTTCAAATGAATGTAAATGCGACACTTCCTTGCTAGGAAATAACGTCTGCAGATGTCTAGCTACCGTAGCAATAGAGTTCTAATGCTTCTTAAAACGCGATAACGCATCTCATTTCTATGTTTCATGGTAAGATGTAATATGATCTGCGAAGTGTTATGTATTCCTCGTCTACACTTCAAATGAATGTAAATGCGAAACTTCCTTGCAAGGAAACAGCGTCTGCAGATGTCTAGGTATCGTAGCAATAGAGTTCAAATGCTTCTTAAAACGAGATATTGCATCTCATATCTATGTTTCATGATAAGATATAATATACATTGCGAAGTGTTATGCATTCCTCGTCTACGATTCAAATGAAAGTAAATGCGACACTTCCTTGCAAGGAAATAACGATTGCAGATGTCTACGTATCGTAGCAATAGAGTTCATATGATTCTTAATACGCGATATGGCATCTCATTTCTATGTTTCATGGTAAGATGTAATATGATTTGCGAAGTGTTATGTATTCCTCCTCTACACTTCAAATGAATGTAAATGCGACACTTCCTTGCTAGGAAATAGCGTCTGCAGATGTCTAGGTATCGTAGCAATAGCTTTCCAATGCTTCTTAAAACGCGATATCGCATCTCATTTCTATGTGTCATGGTAAGATATATTATGATTTGCGAAGTGTCATGTATTCCTCGTATACACTTCAAATGAATGTAAATGCGACACTTCCTTGCTAGGAAATAGCGTCTGCAGATGTCTAGGTATCGTAGAAATAGAGTTCTAATGCTTCTTAAAACGCGATATCGCATCTCATTTCTATGTTTCATGGTAAGATATAATATGATTTGCGAAGTGTCATGTATTCCTCGTCTACACTTCAAATGAATGTAAATGCGACACTTCCTTGCTAGGAAATAGCGTCTGCAGATGTCTAGGTATCGTAGCAATAGACTTCTAATGCTTCTTAAAACGCGATATCGCATCTCATTTCTATGTTTCATGGTAAGATATAATATGATTTGCGAAGTGTTATGTATTCCTCGTCTACACTTCAAATGAATGTAAATGCGACACTTCCTTGCAAGGAAATAGCGATTGCAGATGTCTACGTATCGAAGCAACAGAGTTCGAATGCTTCTTAAAACGAGATATTGCATCTCATATCTATGTTTCATGCTAAGATATAATATGATTTGCGAAGTGTCATGTATTCCTCGTCTACACTTCAAATGAATGTGAATGCTACACATCCTTGCAAGGAAATAACGATTGCAGATGTCTACGTATCGTAGCAATAGAGTTCATATGATTCTTATAACGCGATATCGCATCTCATTTCTATGTTTCATGGTAAGATATAATATGATTTGCGAAGTGTTATGTATTCCTCGTCTACACTTCAAATGAATGTAAATGCGACACTTCCTTGCTAGGAAATAACGTCTGCAGATGTCTAGCTACCGTAGCAATAGAGTTCTAATGCTTCTTAAAACGCGATAACGCATCTCATTTCTATGTTTCATGGTAAGATGTAATATGATCTGCGAAGTGTTATGTATTCCTCGTCTACACTTCAAATGAATGTAAATGCGAAACTTCCTTGCAAGGAAACAGCGTCTGCAGATGTCTAGGTATCGTAGCAATAGAGTTCAAATGCTTCTTAAAACGAGATATTGCATCTCATATCTATGTTTCATGATAAGATATAATATACATTGCGAAGTGTTATGCATTCCTCGTCTACGATTCAAATGAAAGTAAATGCGATACTTCCTTGCAAGGAAATAACGATTGCAGATGTCTACGCATCGTAGCAATAGAGTTCATATGATTCTTATAACGCGATATCGCATCTCATTTCTATGTTTCATGGTAAGATATAATATGATTTGCGAAGTGTCATGTGTTCCTCGTCTACACTTCAAATGAATGTAAATGCGACACTTCCTTGCAAGGAAATAGCGTCTGCAGATGTCTAGGTATCTAGATGTCTAGATATCGCATCTCATTTCTATGTTCCATGATAAGATACAATATTCACTGTGAAGTGTCATGTATACCTCGTATTCCTTTCAAAGGAATGTAAATGCGTCACTTCCTTGCTAGGAAATAGCGTTTGCAGATGTCTACATATCGAAGCAATAGAGTTCTAATGCTTCTTAAATCGCCATATCGCATCTCATTTCTATGTTTCATGATAAGATATAATATTCATTGTGCAGTGTTATGTATATCTCGGTCTATACTTCAAATGGATGTGAATGCGACACATCCTTGCTAGGAAATAGCGTTTGCAGATGTCTACGTATCGAAGCAATAGTGTTCTAATGCTTCTTAAATCGCGATATCGCATCTCATTTCTATGTATCATGATAAGATATAATATTCATTGCGATGTGTCATGTGTACCTCGTATTCCTTTCAAAAGAATGTAATTGCGACACTTCCTTGCTAGGAAGTAGCGTTTGCAGATGTCTACGTATCGAACCAATAAATTTCTAATGCTTCTTAAATCGCTCTATCGCATCTCATTTCTATGTTTCATGAGAAGATATAATATTCATTGTGCAGTGTTATGTATATCTCGTCTATACTTCAAATGAATGTAAATGCGACACTTCCATGCTAGGAAATAGCGTTTGCAGATGCCTACGTATCGTAGCATTAGATTTCTAATGCTTCTCAAAACACGACATCGCATCTCATTCCTATGTTTCATGATAAGGTATAATATTCATTGTGCAGTGTTATGTGTACCTCGTATTCACTTCAAAAGAATGTAAATGCGACACTTCCTTGCAAGGAAGCAGCGTTTGCAGATGTCTACGTATCGAAGCAATAGTGTTCCAATGATTCTTAAATCGTCATAACGCATCTCATTTCTATGTTTCATGATAAGATATAATATTCACTGCGAAGTGTCATGTGTACCTCGTATTCCTTTAAAAAGAATGTAAATGCGACACCCATGCTAGGAAATAGCGTTTGCAGATGTCTACGTATCGAAGCAATAGATTTCTAAAGCTTGCTAATACGCGATATCGCATCTCATATCTATGTTTCATGATAATATATAATATTCATTGCGAAGTGTCATATATACATCGCAAACACTTCAAATGAATGTGAATGCGGCAGTACCTTGCTAGGAAATAGTGTTTGCAGATATCTACGTATCGTAGCAATAGAGTTCTAAAGCTTCTTAAATCGCGATATCGCATCACATTTCTATGTTTCATGATAAGATATAATATTCATTGTGCAGTGTTATGTATACCTCGCATTCACTTCAAAAGAATGTAAATGCGACACTTCCTTGCTAGGAAGTAGCGTTTGCAGATGTCTACGTATCGAAGCAATAGGGATCTAATGCTTCTTAAATCGCCATATTGCACCTCATTTCTATGTTTCATGGGAAGATATAATATTCATTGTTGAGTGTTATGTATACCTCGTATTCACTTCAAAAGAATGTAAACGCGACACTTCCTTGCCAGGAAATAACGTTTTCAGATGTCTACGTATCGAAGCAATAGTGTTATAATTCTTCTTAAAACGAGATATCGCCAGTCATTTCTATGTTTCACGATAAATATAATATTCATTGCGAAGTGTCATGTATATCTCGTATTCACTTCAGAAGAATGTAAATGCGACACTTCCTTGCTAGGTAATAACGTTTACAGAAGTCTACGTATCGAAACTGTAGAGTTCTAATGTTTTTTAAAACGAGATGTCGCATTTCATATCTATGTTTCTTGATAAGATATAATATTCATTGCGCTGTGACATGTATACCTCGTATTCACTACAAAAGAAAGTAAATGCGACACTTTCATGCTATGAAATAGCGTTTGCAGATGTCTACGTATCGTAGCAATAGAGATCTAACCCTTCTTAAAACGCGATATCGTATCTCATTACTGCGTTTCATGATAAGTTATAATATTCATTGCGATGTGTCATGTATACCTCGTATTCACTTCAAAAGAATGCAAATTCTACACTTCCGCGCTAGGAAAAGGCGTTTGCTGATGTCTACGTATCGTAGCAATAGAGTTCTAATGCTTCTCAAAACGCGATATCGCATCTCATTTCTATGTTTCATGGTAAGATATAATATTCATTGCGAAGTGTTATGCATTCCTCGTCTACGATTCGAATCAATGTAAATGCGACTCATCCTTGCTAGGAAATAGCGTTTGCAGATGTCTACGTATCGTAGGGATAAAGTTCTAATGCTTCTTAAAACGTGTTATCGTATCTCATTTCTATGTTTCATGATAAGAAGTAATATTCATTGCGAAGTGTTATGTATTCCTCGCCTACACTTCAAATGAATGTAAATGCGACACTTCCTTGCTAGGAAAAAGCGTTTGCAGATGTCTACTGTAACGTAGCAATAGAGTTCTTATGCTTCTTAAAACGCGATATCGCATCTCATTTCTATGTTTCATAGTAAGATATAATGTGATTTGCGAAGTGTAATGTATTCCTCGTCTACACTTCTAATGAATGTGAATGCGACACTTCCTTGCTAGGAAATAGCGTTTGCAGATGTCTACGTATCTAAGCAATAGAGTTCTTATGCTCCTTAAAATGCGATATAGCATCACATTTCTATGTTTCATGGTAAGATATAATATTCATTGCGAAGTGTCATGTACTCCTCGTCTACTCTTCAAATGAATGTAAATGCGACACTTCCTTGCTAGGAAATAGCGTTTGCAGATGTCTACGTATCGTAGGGATAGTGTTCTAGTGCTTCTTAAAACGAGATATCGCATCTCATATCTATGTTTCATGATAACATATAATATTCATTACGAACTGTTATGCATTCCTCGTCTACGATTCAAATGAATGTAAATGCGACACTTCCTTGCTAGGAAATAGCGTTTGCAGATGTTTACGTATCGAAGCAATAGAGTTCAAATACTTCTTAAAACGAGATAGCTCATCTCATATCTATGTTTCATGATAAGATATAATATTCATTGCTAAGTGTTTTGCATTCCTAGTCTACAATTCAAATGAATGTAAATGCGACACTTCCTTGCTAGGTAATAGCGTTTGCGGATGTTTACGTATCGTAGGGATATAGTTCTAGAGCTTCTTAAAACGAGATATCGCATCTCATATCTATGTTTCATGATAATATATAATATTCATTGCGAACTGTTATGCATTCCTTGTCTACGATTCAAATGAATATAAATGCGACACTTCCTTACTAAGAAATAGCGTTTGCAGATGTCTACGTATCGTAGCAATAGGGTTCTAATGCTTCTTAAAACGCGATATCGCATCTCATTACTATGTTGCATGATAAGATATAATATTCATTGTAAAGTGTTATGTATACCTCGTATTAACTTCAGAAGAATGTAAATGCGACATTTCCTTGCAAGGAAATAGCGTTTGCAGATGTTTACGTATCGAAGCAATAGAGTTCAAATGCTTCTTAAGACGAGATAGCTCATCTCATATCTATGTTTCATGATAAGATATAATATTCATTGCTAAGTGTTTTGCATTCCTCGTCTACGATTGAAATGAATGTAAATGCGACACTTCCTTGCTAGGATATAGCGTTTGCAGATGTTTACGTATCGTAGGGATAGAGTTCTAATGCTTCTTAAAACGAGATATCGCACCTCATATCTATGTTTCATGATAAGATATAATATTCATTGCGAAGTGTTATGCATTCCTCGTCTACGATTCAGACGGATGTAAATGCGACACTTCCTTGCTAGGAAATAGCGTTTGCAGATGTCTACGTATCGAAGCACTAGAGTTCAATTGCTTCTTAAAACGAGAAATCGTATTTCATTTCTATGTTTCATGATGAGATGTAATATTCATTGCGAAGTGTTATGTATTCCTCGTCTACACTTCAAATGAATGTAAATGCGACACTTCCTTGCTAGGAAATAGCGTTTGCAGATGTCTACGTATCGTAGCAATAGAGTTCTAATGCTTCTTAAAACGCGATATCGCATCTCATTACTATGTTGCATGATAAGATATAATATTCAGTGTAAAGTGTTATGTATACCTCGTATTCACTTCAGAAGAATGTAAATGCGACACTTCCTTGCAAGGAAATAGCGTTTACAGATGCCTACGTATCGAAGCAATAGAGTTCAAATGCTTCTTAATGCGAGATATCGCATCTCATATCTATGTTTCATGATAACATGTAATATTCATTGCGAACTGTTATGCATTCGTCGTCTACGATTGAAATGAATGTAAATGCGACACTTCTTTGCTAGGAAATAGCGTTTGCAGATGTTTACGTATCGAAGCAATAGAGTTCAAATACTTCTTATAACGAGATAGCTCATCTCATATCTATGTTTCATGATAAGATATAATATTCATTGCTAAGTGTTATGCATTCCTCGTCTACGATTCAAACGGATGTAAATGCGACACTTCCTTGCTAGGAAATATCGTTTGCAGATGTCTACGTATCGAAGCAATAGAGTTCAAATGCTCCTTAAGACGAGATATCGCATTTCATTTCTATGTTTCATGATAAGGTGTAATATTCATTGCGAGGTGTTATGTATTCCTCGTCTACACTTCAAATGAATGTAAATGCGACACTTCCTTGCTAGGAAATAGCGTTTGCAGATGTCTACGTATCGTAGCAATAGGGTCCTAATGCTTCTTAAAACGCGATATCGCATCTCATTACTATGTTGCATGATAAGATATAATATTCATTGTAAAGTGTTATGTATACCTCGTATTGACTTCAGAAGAATGTAAATGCGACACTTCCTTGCAAGGAAATAGCGTTTGCAGATGTCTACGTATCGTAGCAATAGAGTTATAATGCTTCTTAAAACGCGATATCGCATCTCATTACTATGTTGCATAATAAGATATACTATTCAGTGTAAAGTGTCATGTATTCCTCGTCTACACTTCAAATGAATGTAAATGCGACACTTCCTTGCAAGGAAATAGCGTTTACAGATGTCTACGTATCGAAGCAATAGAGTTCAAATGCTTCTTAAAACGAGATATCGCATCTCATATCTATGTTTCATGATAACATATAATATTCATTGCGAACTGTTATGCATTCGTCGTCTACGATTCAAATGAATGTAAATGCGACACTTCCTTGCTAGGAAATAGCGTTTGCAGATGTTTACGTATCGAAGCAATAGTGTTCTAATGCTTCTTAAATCGCCATATCGCATCTCATTTCTATGTTTCATGATAAGATATAATATTCATTGTGCAGTGTTATGTATATCTCGGTCTATACTTCAAATGGATGTGAATGCGACACATCCTTGCTAGGAAATAGCGTTTGCAGATGTCTACGTATCGAAGCAATAGTGTTCTAATGCTTCTTAAATCGCGATATCGCATCTCATTTCTATGTATCATGATAAGATATAATATTCATTGCGATGTGTCATGTGTACCTCGTATTCCTTTCAAAAGAATGTAATTGCGACACTTCCTTGCTAGGAAGTAGCGTTTGCAGATGTCTACGTATCGAACCAATAAATTTCTAATGCTTCTTAAATCGCTCTATCGCATCTCATTTCTATGTTTCATGAGAAGATATAATATTCATTGTGCAGTGTTATGTATATCTCGTCTATACTTCAAATGAATGTAAATGCGACACTTCCATGCTAGGAAATAGCGTTTGCAGATGCCTACGTATCGTAGCATTAGATTTCTAATGCTTCTCAAAACACGACATCGCATCTCATTCCTATGTTTCATGATAAGGTATAATATTCATTGTGCAGTGTTATGTGTACCTCGTATTCACTTCAAAAGAATGTAAATGCGACACTTCCTTGCAAGGAAGCAGCGTTTGCAGATGTCTACGTATCGAAGCAATAGTGTTCCAATGATTCTTAAATCGTCATAACGCATCTCATTTCTATGTTTCATGATAAGATATAATATTCACTGCGAAGTGTCATGTGTACCTCGTATTCCTTTAAAAAGAATATAAATGCGACACCCATGCTAGGAAATAGCGTTTGCAGATGTCTACGTATCGAAGCAATAGATTTCTAAAGCTTGCTAATACGCGATATCGCATCTCATATCTATGTTTCATGATAATATATAATATTCATTGCGAAGTGTCATATATACATCGCAAACACTTCAAATGAATGTGAATGCGGCAGTACCTTGCTAGGAAATAGTGTTTGCAGATATCTACGTATCGTAGCAATAGAGTTCTAAAGCTTCTTAAATCGCGATATCGCATCACATTTCTATGTTTCATGATAAGATATAATATTCATTGTGCAGTGTTATGTATACCTCGCATTCACTTCAAAAGAATGTAAATGCGACACTTCCTTGCTAGGAAGTAGCGTTTGCAGATGTCTACGTATCGAAGCAATAGGGATCTAATGCTTCTTAAATCGCCATATTGCACCTCATTTCTATGTTTCATGGGAAGATATAATATTCATTGTTGAGTGTTATGTATACCTCGTATTCACTTCAAAAGAATGTAAACGCGACACTTCCTTGCCAGGAAATAACGTTTTCAGATGTCTACGTATCGAAGCAATAGTGTTATAATTCTTCTTAAAACGAGATATCGCCAGTCATTTCTATGTTTCACGATAAATATAATATTCATTGCGAAGTGTCATGTATACCTCGTATTCACTTCAGAAGAATGTAAATGCGACACTTCCTTGCTAGGTAATAACGTTTACAGAAGTCTACGTATCGAAACTGTAGAGTTCTAATGTTTTTTAAAACGAGATGTCGCATTTCATATCTATGTTTCTTGATAAGATATAATATTCATTGCGCTGTGACATGTATACCTCGTATTCACTACAAAAGAAAGTAAATGCTACACTTTCATGCTATGAAATAGCGTTTGCAGATGTCTACGTATCGTAGCAATAGAGATCTAACCCTTCTTAAAACGCGATATCGTATCTCATTACTGCGTTTCATGATAAGTTATAATATTCATTGCGATGTGTCATGTATACCTCGTATTCACTTCAAAAGAATGCAAATTCTACACTTCCGCGCTAGGAAAAGGCGTTTGCTGATGTCTACGTATCGTAGCAATAGAGTTCTAATGCTTCTCAAAACGCGATATCGCATCTCATTTCTATGTTTCATGGTAAGATATAATATTCATTGCGAAGTGTTATGCATTCCTCGTCTACGATTCGAATGAATGTAAATGCGACTCATCCTTGCTAGGAAATAGCGTTTGCAGATGTCTACGTATCGTAGGGATAAAGTTCTAATGCTTCTTAAAACGTGTTATCGTATCTCATTTCTATGTTTCATGATAAGAAGTAATATTCATTGCGAAGTGTTATGTATTCCTCGCCTACACTTCAAATGAATGTAAATGCGACACTTCCTTGCTAGGAAAAAGCGTTTGCAGATGTCTACTGTAACGTAGCAATAGAGTTCTTATGCTTCTTAAAACGCGATATCGCATCTCATTTCTATGTTTCATAGTAAGATATAATGTGATTTGCGAAGTGTAATGTATTCCTCGTCTACACTTCTAATGAATGTGAATGCGACACTTCCTCGATAGGAAATAGCGTTTGCAGATGTCTACGAATCGTAGCAATAGATTTCTAATGCTTCTTAAAACGCGATATCGCATCTCATTACTATGTTGCATGGTAAGATATAATATTCATTGTAAAGTGTTATGTATACCTCGTATTCACTTCAGAAGAATGTAAATGCGACTCTTCCTTGCTAGGAAATAACGTTTGCAGATGTTTACGTATCGTAGGGATAGAGTTCTAGTGCTTCTCAAAACGTGATATCGTATCTCATTTCTATGATTCATGATAAGATGTAATATTCATTGCGAGGTGTAATGTATTCCTCGTCTACACTTCAAATGAATGTAAGTGCGACACTTCCTTGCTAGGAAATAGCGTTTGCAGATGTTTACGTATCCTAGGGATAGAGTTCTAATGCTTCTTAAAACATGATATCGCATCTCATTTCTATGTTTCATGGTAAGATATAATATTCATTGCGAAGTGTTATGTATGCCTCGTCTACGATTCAAATGAATGTAAATGCGACACTTCCTTGCTAGGAAATAGCGTTTGCAGATGTCTACGTATCTAAGCAATAGAGTTCTTATGCTCCTTAAAATGCGATATAGCATCACATTTCTATGTTTCATGGTAAGATATAATATTCATTGCGAAGTGTCATGTACTCCTCGTCTACTCTTCAAATGAATGTAAATGCGACACTTCCTTGCTAGGAAATAGCGTTTGCAGATGTCTACGTATCGTAGGGATAGTGTTCTAGTGCTTCTTAAAACGAGATATCGCATCTCATATCTATGTTTCATGATAACATATAATATTCATTACGAACTGTTATGCATTCCTCGTCTACGATTCAAATGAATGTAAATGCGACACTTCCTTGCTAGGAAATAGCGTTTGCAGATGTTTACGTATCGAAGCAATAGAGTTCAAATACTTCTTAAAACGAGATAGCTCATCTCATATCTATGTTTCATGATAAGATATAATATTCATTGCTAAGTGTTTTGCATTCCTAGTCTACAATTCAAATGAATGTAAATGCGACACTTCCTTGCTAGGTAATAGCGTTTGCGGATGTTTACGTATCGTAGGGATATAGTTCTAGAGCTTCTTAAAACGAGATATCGCATCTCATATCTATGTTTCATGATAATATATAATATTCATTGCGAACTGTTATGCATTCCTTGTCTACGATTCAAATGAATATAAATGCGACACTTCCTTACTAAGAAATAGCGTTTGCAGATGTCTACGTATCGTAGCAATAGGGTTCTAATGCTTCTTAAAACGCGATATCGCATCTCATTACTATGTTGCATGATAAGATATAATATTCATTGTAAAGTGTTATGTATACCTCGTATTAACTTCAGAAGAATGTAAATGCGACATTTCCTTGCAAGGAAATAGCGTTTGCAGATGTTTACGTATCGAAGCAATAGAGTTCAAATGCTTCTTAAGACGAGATAGCTCATCTCATATCTATGTTTCATGATAAGATATAATATTCATTGCTAAGTGTTTTGCATTCCTCGCCTACGATTGAAATGAATGTAAATGCGACACTTCCTTGCTAGGATATAGCGTTTGCAGATGTTTACGTGTCGTAGGGATAGAGTTCTAATGCTTCTTAAAACGAGATATCGCACCTCATATCTATGTTTCATGATAAGATATAATATTCATTGCGAAGTGTTATGCATTCCTCGTCTACGATTCAGACGGATGTAAATGCGACACTTCCTTGCTAGGAAATAGCGTTTGCAGATGTCTACGTATCGAAGCACTAGAGTTCAATTGCTTCTTAAAACGAGAAATCGTATTTCATTTCTATGTTTCATGATGAGATGTAATATTCATTGCGAAGTGTTATGTATTCCTCGTCTACACTTCAAATGAATGTAAATGCGACACTTCCTTGCTAGGAAATAGCGTTTGCAGATGTCTACGTATCGTAGCAATAGAGTTCTAATGCTTCTTAAAACGCGATATCGCATCTCATTACTATGTTGCATGATAAGATATAATATTCAGTGTAAAGTGTTATGTATACCTCGTATTCACTTCAGAAGAATGTAAATGCGACACTTCCTTGCAAGGAAATAGCGTTTACAGATGCCTACGTATCGAAGCAATAGAGTTCAAATGCTTCTTAATGCGAGATATCGCATCTCATATCTATGTTTCATGATAACATGTAATATTCATTGCGAACTGTTATGCATTCGTCGTCTACGATTGAAATGAATGTAAATGCGACACTTCTTTGCTAGGAAATAGCGTTTGCAGATGTTTACGTATCGAAGCAATAGAGTTCAAATACTTCTTATAACGAGATAGCTCATCTCATATCTATGTTTCATGATAAGATATAATATTCATTGCTAAGTGTTATGCATTCCTCGTCTACGATTCAAACGGATGTAAATGCGACACTTCCTTGCTAGGAAATATCGTTTGCAGATGTCTACGTATCGAAGCAATAGAGTTCAAATGCTCCTTAAGACGAGATATCGCATTTCATTTCTATGTTTCATGATAAGGTGTAATATTCATTGCGAGGTGTTATGTATTCCTCGTCTACACTTCAAATGAATGTAAATGCGACACTTCCTTGCTAGGAAATAGCGTTTGCAGATGTCTACGTATCGTAGCAATAGGGTCCTAATGCTTCTTAAAACGCGATATCGCATCTCATTACTATGTTGCATGATAAGATATAATATTCATTGTAAAGTGTTATGTATACCTCGTATTGACTTCAGAAGAATGTAAATGCGACACTTCCTTGCAAGGAAATAGCGTTTGCAGATGTCTACGTATCGTAGCAATAGAGTTATAATGCTTCTTAAAACGCGATATCGCATCTCATTACTATGTTGCATAATAAGATATACTATTCAGTGTAAAGTGTCATGTATTCCTCGTCTACACTTCAAATGAATGTAAATGCGACACTTCCTTGCAAGGAAATAGCGTTTACAGATGTCTACGTATCGAAGCAATAGAGTTCAAATGCTTCTTAAAACGAGATATCGCATCTCATATCTATGTTTCATGATAACATATAATATTCATTGCGAACTGTTATGCATTCGTCGTCTACGATTCAAATGAATGTAAATGCGACACTTCCTTGCTAGGAAATAGCGTTTGCAGATGTTTACGTATCGAAGCAATAGAGTTCTAATGCTTCTTAAATCGCCATATCGCATCTCATTTCTATGTTTCATGATAAGATATAATATTCATTGTGCAGTGTTATGTATATCTCGGTCTATACTTCAAATGGATGTGAATGCGACACATCCTTGCTAGGAAATAGCGTTTGCAGATGTCTACGTATCGAAGCAATAGTGTTCTAATGCTTCTTAAATCGCGATATCGCATCTCATTTCTATGTATCATGATAAGATATAATATTCATTGCGATGTGTCATGTGTACCTCGTATTCCTTTCAAAAGAATGTAATTGCGACACTTCCTTGCTAGGAAGTAGCGTTTGCAGATGTCTACGTATCGAACCAATAAATTTCTAATGCTTCTTAAATCGCTCTATCGCATCTCATTTCTATGTTTCATGAGAAGATATAATATTCATTGTGCAGTGTTATGTATATCTCGTCTATACTTCAAATGAATGTAAATGCGACACTTCCATGCTAGGAAATAGCGTTTGCAGATGCCTACGTATCGTAGCATTAGATTTCTAATGCTTCTCAAAACACGACATCGCATCTCATTCCTATGTTTCATGATAAGGTATAATATTCATTGTGCAGTGTTATGTGTACCTCGTATTCACTTCAAAAGAATGTAAATGCGACACTTCCTTGCAAGGAAGCAGCGTTTGCAGATGTCTACGTATCGAAGCAATAGTGTTCCAATGATTCTTAAATCGTCATAACGCATCTCATTTCTATGTTTCATGATAAGATATAATATTCACTGCGAAGTGTCATGTGTACCTCGTATTCCTTTAAAAAGAATGTAAATGCGACACCCATGCTAGGAAATAGCGTTTGCAGATGTCTACGTATCGAAGCAATAGATTTCTAAAGCTTGCTAATACGCGATATCGCATCTCATATCTATGTTTCATGATAATATATAATATTCATTGCGAAGTGTCATATATACATCGCAAACACTTCAAATGAATGTGAATGCGGCAGTACCTTGCTAGGAAATAGTGTTTGCAGATATCTACGTATCGTAGCAATAGAGTTCTAAAGCTTCTTAAATCGCGATATCGCATCACATTTCTATGTTTCATGATAAGATATAATATTCATTGTGCAGTGTTATGTATACCTCGCATTCACTTCAAAAGAATGTAAATGCGACACTTCCTTGCTAGGAAGTAGCGTTTGCAGATGTCTACGTATCGAAGCAATAGGGATCTAATGCTTCTTAAATCGCCATATTGCACCTCATTTCTATGTTTCATGGGAAGATATAATATTCATTGTTGAGTGTTATGTATACCTCGTATTCACTTCAAAAGAATGTAAACGCGACACTTCCTTGCCAGGAAATAACGTTTTCAGATGTCTACGTATCGAAGCAATAGTGTTATAATTCTTCTTAAAACGAGATATCGCCAGTCATTTCTATGTTTCACGATAAATATAATATTCATTGCGAAGTGTCATGTATACCTCGTATTCACTTCAGAAGAATGTAAATGCGACACTTCCTTGCTAGGTAATAACGTTTACAGAAGTCTACGTATCGAAACTGTAGAGTTCTAATGTTTTTTAAAACGAGATGTCGCATTTCATATCTATGTTTCTTGATAAGATATAATATTCATTGCGCTGTGACATGTATACCTCGTATTCACTACAAAAGAAAGTAAATGCGACACTTTCATGCTATGAAATAGCGTTTGCAGATGTCTACGTATCGTAGCAATAGAGATCTAACCCTTCTTAAAACGCGATATCGTATCTCATTACTGCGTTTCATGATAAGTTATAATATTCATTGCGATGTGTCATGTATACCTCGTATTCACTTCAAAAGAATGCAAATTCTACACTTCCGCGCTAGGAAAAGGCGTTTGCTGATGTCTACGTATCGTAGCAATAGAGTTCTAATGCTTCTCAAAACGCGATATCGCATCTCATTTCTATGTTTCATGGTAAGATATAATATTCATTGCGAAGTGTTATGCATTCCTCGTCTACGATTCGAATCAATGTAAATGCGACTCATCCTTGCTAGGAAATAGCGTTTGCAGATGTCTACGTATCGTAGGGATAAAGTTCTAATGCTTCTTAAAACGTGTTATCGTATCTCATTTCTATGTTTCATGATAAGAAGTAATATTCATTGCGAAGTGTTATGTATTCCTCGCCTACACTTCAAATGAATGTAAATGCGACACTTCCTTGCTAGGAAAAAGCGTTTGCAGATGTCTACTGTAACGTAGCAATAGAGTTCTTATGCTTCTTAAAACGCGATATCGCATCTCATTTCTATGTTTCATAGTAAGATATAATGTGATTTGCGAAGTGTAATGTATTCCTCGTCTACACTTCTAATGAATGTGAATGCGACACTTCCTCGATAGGAAATAGCGTTTGCAGATGTCTACGAATCGTAGCAATAGATTTCTAATGCTTCTTAAAACGCGATATCGCATCTCATTACTATGTTGCATGGTAAGATATAATATTCATTGTAAAGTGTTATGTATACCTCGTATTCACTTCAGAAGAATGTAAATGCGACTCTTCCTTGCTAGGAAATAGCGTTTGCAGATGTTTACGTATCGTAGGGATAGAGTTCTAGTGCTTCTCAAAACGTGATATCGTATCTCATTTCTATGATTCATGATAAGATGTAATATTCATTGCGAGGTGTAATGTATTCCTCGTCTACACTTCAAATGAATGTAAGTGCGACACTTCCTTGCTAGGAAATAGCGTTTGCAGATGTTTACGTATCCTAGGGATAGAGTTCTAATGCTTCTTAAAACATGATATCGCATCTCATTTCTATGTTTCATGGTAAGATATAATATTCATTGCGAAGTGTTATGTATGCCTCGTCTACGATTCAAATGAATGTAAATGCGACACTTCCTTGCTAGGAAATAGCGTTTGCAGATGTCTACGTATCTAAGCAATAGAGTTCTTATGCTCCTTAAAATGCGATATAGCATCACATTTCTATGTTTCATGGTAAGATATAATATTCATTGCGAAGTGTCATGTACTCCTCGTCTACTCTTCAAATGAATGTAAATGCGACACTTCCTTGCTAGGAAATAGCGTTTGCAGATGTCTACGTATCGTAGGGATAGTGTTCTAGTGCTTCTTAAAACGAGATATCGCATCTCATATCTATGTTTCATGATAACATATAATATTCATTACGAACTGTTATGCATTCCTCGTCTACGATTCAAATGAATGTAAATGCGACACTTCCTTGCTAGGAAATAGCGTTTGCAGATGTTTACGTATCGAAGCAATAGAGTTCAAATACTTCTTAAAACGAGATAGCTCATCTCATATCTATGTTTCATGATAAGATATAATATTCATTGCTAAGTGTTTTGCATTCCTAGTCTACAATTCAAATGAATGTAAATGCGACACTTCCTTGCTAGGTAATAGCGTTTGCGGATGTTTACGTATCGTAGGGATATAGTTCTAGAGCTTCTTAAAACGAGATATCGCATCTCATATCTATGTTTCATGATAATATATAATATTCATTGCGAACTGTTATGCATTCCTTGTCTACGATTCAAATGAATATAAATGCGACACTTCCTTACTAAGAAATAGCGTTTGCAGATGTCTACGTATCGTAGCAATAGGGTTCTAATGCTTCTTAAAACGCGATATCGCATCTCATTACTATGTTGCATGATAAGATATAATATTCATTGTAAAGTGTTATGTATACCTCGTATTAACTTCAGAAGAATGTAAATGCGACATTTCCTTGCAAGGAAATAGCGTTTGCAGATGTTTACGTATCGAAGCAATAGAGTTCAAATGCTTCTTAAGACGAGATAGCTCATCTCATATCTATGTTTCATGATAAGATATAATATTCATTGCTAAGTGTTTTGCATTCCTCGTCTACGATTGAAATGAATGTAAATGCGACACTTCCTTGCTAGGATATAGCGTTTGCAGATGTTTACGTATCGTAGGGATAGAGTTCTAATGCTTCTTAAAACGAGATATCGCACCTCATATCTATGTTTCATGATAAGATATAATATTCATTGCGAAGTGTTATGCATTCCTCGTCTACGATTCAGACGGATGTAAATGCGACACTTCCTTGCTAGGAAATAGCGTTTGCAGATGTCTACGTATCGAAGCACTAGAGTTCAATTGCTTCTTAAAACGAGAAATCGTATTTCATTTCTATGTTTCATGATGAGATGTAATATTCATTGCGAAGTGTTATGTATTCCTCGTCTACACTTCAAATGAATGTAAATGCGACACTTCCTTGCTAGGAAATAGCGTTTGCAGATGTCTACGTATCGTAGCAATAGAGTTCTAATGCTTCTTAAAACGCGATATCGCATCTCATTACTATGTTGCATGATAAGATATAATATTCAGTGTAAAGTGTTATGTATACCTCGTATTCACTTCAGAAGAATGTAAATGCGACACTTCCTTGCAAGGAAATAGCGTTTACAGATGCCTACGTATCGAAGCAATAGAGTTCAAATGCTTCTTAATGCGAGATATCGCATCTCATATCTATGTTTCATGATAACATGTAATATTCATTGCGAACTGTTATGCATTCGTCGTCTACGATTGAAATGAATGTAAATGCGACACTTCTTTGCTAGGAAATAGCGTTTGCAGATGTTTACGTATCGAAGCAATAGAGTTCAAATACTTCTTATAACGAGATAGCTCATCTCATATCTATGTTTCATGATAAGATATAATATTCATTGCTAAGTGTTATGCATTCCTCGTCTACGATTCAAACGGATGTAAATGCGACACTTCCTTGCTAGGAAATATCGTTTGCAGATGTCTACGTATCGAAGCAATAGAGTTCAAATGCTCCTTAAGACGAGATATCGCATTTCATTTCTATGTTTCATGATAAGGTGTAATATTCATTGCGAGGTGTTATGTATTCCTCGTCTACACTTCAAATGAATGTAAATGCGACACTTCCTTGCTAGGAAATAGCGTTTGCAGATGTCTACGTATCGTAGCAATAGGGTCCTAATGCTTCTTAAAACGCGATATCGCATCTCATTACTATGTTGCATGATAAGATATAATATTCATTGTAAAGTGTTATGTATACCTCGTATTAACTTCAGAAGAATGTAAATGCGACACTTCCTTGCAAGGAAATAGCGTTTGCAGATGTCTACGTATCGTAGCAATAGAGTTATAATGCTTCTTAAAACGCGATATCGCATCTCATTACTATGTTGCATAATAAGATATACTATTCAGTGTAAAGTGTCATGTATTCCTCGTCTACACTTCAAATGAATGTAAATGCGACACTTCCTTGCAAGGAAATAGCGTTTACAGATGTCTACGTATCGAAGCAATAGAGTTCAAATGCTTCTTAAAACGAGATATCGCATCTCATATCTATGTTTCATGATAACATATAATATTCATTGCGAACTGTTATGCATTCGTCGTCTACGATTCAAATGAATGTAAATGCGACACTTCCTTGCTAGGAAATAGCGTTTGCAGATGTTTACGTATCGAAGCAATAGAGTTCAAATACTTCTTATAACGAGATAGCTCATCTCATATCTATGTTTCATGATAAGATATAATATTCATTGCGAAGTGTTATGCATTCCTCGTCTACGATTCAGACGGATGTAAATGCGACACTTCCTTGCTAGGAAATAGCGTTTGCAGATGTCTACGTATCGAAGCAATAGAGTTCAAATGCTTCTTAAAACGAGATAGCGCATCTCATATTTATGTTTCATGATAAGATATAATATTCATTGCTAAGTGTTATGCATTCCACGTCTACGATTCAAATGAATGTAAATGCGACACTTCCTTGCTAGGAAATAGCGTTTGCAGATGTTTACGTATCGAAGCAATAGAGTTCAAATGCTTCTTAAGACGAGATAGCTCATCTCATATCTATGTTTCATGATAAGATATAATATTCATTGCTAAGTGTTTTGCATTCCTCGTCTACACTTCAAATGAATGTAAATGCGACACTTCCTTGCTAGGAAATAGCGTTTGTAGATGTCTACGTATCGTAGCAATAGAGTTCTAATGCTTCTTAAAACGCGATATCGCATCTCATTACTATGTTGCATGATAAGATATAATATTCAGTGTAAAGTGTTATGTGTACCTCGTATTCACTTCAGAAGAATGTAAATGCGACACTTCCTTGCAAGGAAATAGCGTTTACAGAGGTCTACGTATCGAAGCAATAGAGTTCAAATGCTTCTTAAAGCGAGATATCGCATCTCATTACTATGTTGCATGATAAGATATACTATTCAGTGTAAAGTGTCATGTATTCCTCGTCTACACTTCAAATGAATGTAAATGCGACACTTCCTTGCAAGGAAATAGCATTTACAGATGTCTACGTATCGAAGCAATAGAGTTCAAATGCTTCTTAAAACGAGATATCGCATCTCATTACAATGTTGCACGATAAGATACAATATTCATTGTAAAGTGTTATGTATACCTCGTGTTCACTTCAGAAGTATGTAATTGCGAATCTTCCTTGCAAGGAAATAGCGTTTACATATGTCTACGTATCGAAGCAATAGAGTTCAAATGCTTCTTAAAACGTGATATCGCATCTCATTTCTACGTTTCATGACAAGGTATAGTATTCATTGCGAAGTGTTATGTATACCTATTTTTCACTTCAAAAGAATGTAAATGCGACACTTCCTTGCAAGGAAATAGCGTTTGCAGATGTCTACGTATCGAAGCAATAGAGTTCAAATGCTTCTTAAAACGAGATAACGCATCTCATATCTATGTTTCATGATAAGATATAATATTCATTGCGAAGTGTTATGCATTCCTCGTCTACGATTCAAATGAATGTAAATGCTACACTTCCTTGCAAGGAAATAGCGTTTCCCGATATCTACGTATCGTAGCAATAGAGTTTTTATGCTTCTTAAAACGAGATATCGCATCTCATTACAATGTTGCACGATAAGATATAATATTCATTGTAAAGTGTTATGTATACCTCGTGTTCACTTCAGAAGAATGTAATTGCGAAACTTCCTTGCAAGGAATTAGCGTTTACAGATGTCTACGTATCGAAGCAATAGAGTTCAAATGCTTCTTAAAACGTGATATCGCATCCCATTTCTACGTTTCATGACAAGGTATAGTATTCATTGCGAAGTGTTATGTATACCTATTATTCACTTCAAAAGAATGTAAATGCGACACTTCCTTACAAGGAAATAGGGTTTGCAGATGTCTACGTATCGAAGCAATAGAGTTCAAATGCTTCTTAAAACGAGATAACGCATCTCATATCTATGTTTCATGATAAGGTGTAATATTCATTGCGAGGTGTAATGTATTCCTCGTCTACACTTCAAATGAATGTAAATGCTACACTTCCTTGCAAGGAAATAGCGTTTGCCGATATCTACGTATCGTAGCAATAGAGTTCTTATGCTTCTTAAAACGAGATATCGCATCTCATTACAATGTTGCACGATAAGATACAATATTCATTGTAAAGTGTTATGTATACCTCGTGTTCACTTCAGAAGTATGTAATTGCGAATCTTCCTTGCAAGGAAATAGCGTTTACATATGTCTACGTATCGAAGCAATAGAGTTCAAATGCTTCTTAAAACGTGATATCGCATCTCATTTCTACGTTTCATGACAAGGTATAGTATTCATTGCGAAGTGTTATGTATACCTATTTTTCACTACAAAAGAATGTAAATGCGACACTTCCTTGCAAGGAAATAGCGTTTGCAGATGTCTACGTATCGAAGCAATAGAGTTCAAATGCTTCTTAAAACGAGATAACGCATCTCATATCTATGTTTCATGATAAGATATAATATTCATTGCGAAGTGTTATGCATTCCTCGTCTACGATTCAAATGAATGTAAATGCTACACTTCCTTGCAAGGAAATAGCGTTTCCCGATATCTACGTATCGTAGCAATAGAGTTTTTATGCTTCTTAAAACGAGATATCGCATCTCATTACAATGTTGCACGATAAGATATAATATTCATTGTAAAGTGTTATGTATACCTCGTGTTCACTTCAGAAGAATGTAATTGCGAAACTTCCTTGCAAGGAATTAGCGTTTACAGATGTCTACGTATCGAAGCAATAGAGTTCAAATGCTTCTTAAAACGTGATATCGCATCTCATTTCTACGTTTCATGACAAGGTATAGTATTCATTGCGAAGTGTTATGTATACCTATTATTCACTTCAAAAGAATGTAAATGCGACACTTCCTTACAAGGAAATAGGGTTTGCAGATGTCTACGTATCGAAGCAATAGAGTTCAAATGCTTCTTAAAACGAGATAACGCATCTCATATCTATGTTTCATGATAAGATATAATATTCATTGCGAAGTGTTATGCATTCCTCGTCTACGATTCAAATGAATGTAAATGCTACACTTCCTTGCAAGGAAATAGCGTTTCCCGATATCTACGTATCGTAGCAATAGAGTTTTTATGCTTCTTAAAACGAGATATCGCATCTCATTACAATGTTGCACGATAAGATATAATATTCATTGTAAAGTGTTATGTATACCTCGTGTTCACTTCAGAAGAATGTAATTGCGAAACTTCCTTGCAAGGAATTAGCGTTTACAGATGTCTACGTATCGAAGCAATAGAGTTCAAATGCTTCTTAAAACGTGATATCGCATCTCATTTCTACGTTTCATGACAAGGTATAGTATTCATTGCGAAGTGTTATGTATACCTATTATTCACTTCAAAAGAATGTAAATGCGACACTTCCTTACAAGGAAATAGGGTTTGCAGATGTCTACGTATCGAAGCAATAGAGTTCAAATGCTTCTTAAAACGAGATAACGCATCTCATATCTATGTTTCATGATAAGGTGTAATATTCATTGCGAGGTGTAATGTATTCCTCGTCTACACTTCAAATGAATGTAAATGCGACACTTCCTTGCAAGGAAATAGCGTTTGCAGATGTCTACGTATCGTAGCAATAGAGTTCTAATGCATCTTAAAACGCGATATCGCATCTCATTACTATGTTGCATGATAAGATATAATATACATTGTAAAGTGTTATGTATACCTCGTATTCACTTCAGAAGAATGGAAATGCGACACTTCCTTGCAAGGAAATAGCGTTTGCAGATGTCTACGTATCGTAGCAGTAGAGTTATAATGCTTCTTAAAACGCGATATCGCATCTCATTACTATGTTGCATGATAAGATATAATATTCATTGTAAACTGTTATGTATACCTCGTATCACTTCAGAAGAATGTAAATGCGACATTTCCTTGCAAGGAACTAGCGTTTACAGATGTCTACGTATCGAAGCAATAGAGTTCAAATGCTTCTTAAAACGAGATATCGCATCTCATATCTATGTTTCATGATAAGATATAATATTCACTGCGAAGTGTTATGCATTCCTCATCTACGATTCAAATGAATGTAAATGCTACACTTCCTTGCAAGGAAATAGCGTTTACAGATGTCTACGTATCGAAGCAATAGAGTTCAAATGCATCTTAAAACGTGATATCGCATCTCATTTCTACGTTTCATGACAAGGTATAGTGTTCATTGCGAAGTGTTATGTATACCTATTATTCACTTCAAGAGAAGGTAAATGCGACACTTCCTTGCAAGGAAATAGCGTTTGCAGGTGTCTACGTATCGAAGCAATAGAGTTCAAATGCTTCCTAAAGCGAGATATCGCATCTCATATCTATGTTTCATGATAAGATATAATATTCATTGCGAAGTGTTATGCATTCCTCGTCTACGATTCAAACCGATGTAAATGCGACACTTCCTTGCAAGGAAATAGCGTTTATTGATGTCTACGTATCGGAGCAATAGAGTTCAAATGCTTCTTAAAACGAGATATCGCATCTGATTTCTACGTTTCATGACAAGGTATAGTATTCATTGCGAAGTGTTATGTATACCTATTATTCACTTCAAAAGAATGTAAATGCGACACTTCCTTGCTAGGAAATAGCGTTTGCAGATGTCTACGTATCGTAGGGATAGAGTTCTAATGCTTCTTAAAACGGGATATCTCATCTCATTTCTATGTTTCATGATAACATAAAATATTCATTGCGAAGTGTTATGCATTCCTCGTCTACGATTCAGACGGATGTAAATGCGACACTTCCTTGCTAGGAAATAGCGTTTGCAGATGTCTACGTATCGTAGCAATAGAGTTCATATGATTCTTAAAACGCGATATCGTATCTCATTTCTATGTTTCATGGTAAGATGTAATATGATTTGCGAATTGTCGTGTATTCCTCGTCTACACTTCAAATGAATGTGAATCCGATACTTCCTCGCTAGGAAGTAGCGTTTGCAGCTGTCTACGTATCGTAGCGTTAGCCTTCTAGTGCTACTTAAAACGCGATATCGCATCCCATATTTATGTTTCATGGTAAGATATAATATGATTTGCGAAGTGTTATGTATTCCTCGTCTACACTTCAAATGAATGTGATTGCGACACTTCTTCGCTAGGAAATAGCGTTTGCAGATGTCTACGTATCGTAGCAATAGATTTCTAATGCTTCTTAAAACGCGACATCGCATCTCATTTCTATGTTTCATGGTAAGATATAACATGATTTGCGAAGTGTTATGTATTCCTTGTCTACACTTCAAATAAATGTGAATGCGATACTTCCTCGCTAGGAAATAGCGTTTGCAGATGTCTACGTATCGTAGCAATAGCTTTCTAATGCTTCTTAAAACGCGATATCGCATCTCATTTCTATGTTTCGTGGTAAAATATAATATGATTTGCAAAGTGTCATGTATTCCTCGTCTACACTTCAAATGAATGTAAATGCGACACTTCCTTGCAAGGAAATAGCGTTTGCAGGTGTCTACGTATCGAAGCAATAGAGTTCAAATGCTTCTTAAAACGAGATATTGCATCTCATATCTATGTTTCATGATAAGATATAATATTCATTGCGAAGTGTTATACATTCCTCGTCTACGATTCAAATGAATGTAAATGCGAAACTTCCTTGCTAGGAAATAGCGTTTGCAGATGTCTACGTATCGTAGCAATAGAGATCAAATACTTCTTAGAACGGGATATTGCATCACATTTCTATGTTTCATGGTAGGATATAATATGATTTGCGAAGTGTTATGTATTCCTCGTCTACACTTCAAATGAATGTAAATGCGACACTTCCTTGCTAGGAAATAGCGTCTGCAGATGTCTACGTATCGTAGCGATAGAGTTCTAATGCTTCTTAAAACGCGATATCGCATCTCATTTCTATGTTTCATGGTAAGATATAATATGATTTGCGATGTGTCATGTATTCCTCGTCTACACTTCAAATGAATGTAAATGCGACACTTCCTAGCAAGGAAATAGCGTTTGCAGATGTCTACGTATCGTAGCAATAGTGTTCATATGATTCTTAAAACGCGATATCGCATCTCATTTCTATGTTTCATGGTAAGATATAATATGATTTGCGAAGTGTTATGTATTCCTCGTCCACACTTCAAATGAATGTAAATGCGACACTTCCTCTCTAGGAAATAGCGTTTGCAGATGTCTACGTATCGTAGCAATAGATTTCTAATGCTTCTTAAAACGCGATATCGCATCTCATTTCTATGTTTCATGGTAAGATATAATATGATTTGCGAAGTGTCATGTATTCCTCGTCTACACTTCAAATGAATGTAAATGCGACAATTCCTTGCAAGGAAATAGCGTTTGCAGATGTCTACGAATCGAAGCAATAGAGTTCAAATGCTTCTTAAAACGAGATATTGCATCTCATATCTATGTTTCATGATAAGATGTAATATTCATTGCGAAGTGTTATGCATTCCTCGTCTACGATTCAAATGAAAGTAAATGCGACACTTCCTTGCAAGGAAATAGCGTTTGCAGATGTCTACGTATCGTAGCAGTAGAGTTCAAATGCTTCTTAAAACGCGATATCGCTTCTCATTTCTATGTTTCATGGTAAGATGTAATATGATTTGCGAAGTGTCGTGTATTCCTCGTCTACACTTCAAATGAATGTGAATGCGATACTTCCTCGCTAGGAAGTAGCGTTTGCTGTTGTCTAGGTATCGTAGCAATAGCTTTCTAATGCTTCTTAAAACGCGATATCGCATCTCATTTCTATGTTTCATGGTAAGATATAACATGATTTGCGAAGTGTTATGTATTCCTCGACTACACTTCAAATGAATGTGAATGCGATTCTTCCTCGCTAGGATATAGCGTTTGCAAACGTCTACCTATCGTAGCAATAGTGTTCTAATGCTTCTTAAAACGCGATATCGCATCTCATATCTATGTTTCATGGTAAGATATAATATGATTTGCGAAGTGTTATGTATTCCTCGTCTACACTTCAAATGAATGTGAATGCGACACTTCCTCGCTAGGAAATAGAATTTGCAGATGTCTACGTATCGTAGCAATAGATTTCTAATGCTTCTTAAAACGCGATATCGCATCTCATTTCTATGTTTCATGGTAAGATATAACATGATTTGCGAAGTGTTATGTATTCCTCGTCTACACTTCAAATGAATGTGAATGCGATTCTTCCTCGCTAGGATATAGCGTTTGCAGATGTCTACGTATCGTAGCAATAGCTTTCTAATGCTTCTTAAAACGCGATATCGCATCTCATTTCTATGTTTCATGGTAAGATGCAATATGATTTGCGAAGTGTTATGTATTCCTCCTCTACACTTCAAATGAATGTAAATACGACACTTCCTTGCCAGGAAATAGCGTTTGCAAATGTCTACCTATCGTAGCAATAGTGTTCTAATCGCTTCTTAAAACGCGATATCGCATCTCATTTCTATGTTTCATGGTAAGATATAATATGACTTGCAAAGTGTCATGTATTCCTCGTCTACACTTCAAATGAATGTAAATGCGACACTTCCTTGCAAGGAAATAGCGTTTGCAGGTGTCTACGTATCGAAGCAATAGAGTTCAAATGCTTCTTAAAACGAGATATTGCATCTCATATCTATGTTTCATGATAAGATATAATACTCATTGCGAAGTGTTATGCATTCCTCGTCTACGATTCAAATGAATGTAAATGCGACACTTCCTTGCAAGGAAATAGCGTTTGCAGATGTCTACGTATCGTAGCAATAGAGATCAAATGCTTCTTAAAACGAGATATTGCATCTCATTTCTATGTTTCATGGTAGGATAGAATATGATTTGCGAAGTGTTATGTATTTCTCGTCTACATTTCAAATGAAGGTAAATGCGACACTTCCTTGCTAGGAAATAGCGTTTGCAGATGTCTACGTATCGAAGCAATAGAGTTCAAATGCTTCTTAAAACGAGATATTGCATCTCATATCTATGTTTCATGATAAGATGTAATATGATTTGCGAAGTGTTATGGATTCCTCGTCTACACTTCAAATGAATGTGAATGCGATACTTCCTCGCTAGGAAATAGCGTTTGCAGATGTCTACGTATCGTAGCAATAGCTTTCTAATGCTTCTTAAAACGCGATATCGCATCTCATTTCTATGTTTCATGGTAAGATGCAATATGATTTGCAAAATGTCATGTATTCCTCGTCTACATTTCAAATGAATGTAAATGCGACACTTCCTTGCAAGGAAATAGCGTATGCAGGTGTCTACGTATCGAAGCAATAGAGTTCAAATGCTTCTTAAAACGAGATAATGCATCTCATATCTATGTTTCATGATAAGATATAATATTCATTGCGAAGTGTTATGCATTCCTCGTCTACGATTCAAATGAATGTAAATGCGACACTTCCTTGCAAGGAAATAGCGTTTGCAGATGTCTACGTATCGTAGCAATAGAGATCAAATGCTTCTTAAAACGAGATATTGCATCTCATTTCTATGTTTCATGGTAGGATATAATATGATTTGCGAAGTGTTATGTATTTCTCGTCTACACTTCAAATGAAGGTAAATGCGACACTTCCTTGCTAGGAAATAGCGTCTGCAGATGTCTACGTATCGTAGCGATAGAGTTCTAATGCTTCTTAAAACGAGATATTGCATCTCATATCTATGTTTCATTGTAAGATATAACATGATTTGCGAAGTGTTATGTATTCCTCGTCTACGCTTCAAATGAATGTGAATGCGATACTTCCTCGCTAGGAAATAGCGTTTGCAGATGTCTACGAATCGTAGCAGTAGATATCTAATGCTTCTTAAAACGCGATATCGCATCTCATTTCTATGTTTCATGGTAAGATATAATATGATTTGCGAAGTGTCATGTATTCCTTGTCTATACTTCAAATGAATGTAAATGCGACACTTCCTAGCAAGGAAATAGCGTTTGCAGATGTCTACGTATGGTAGCGATAAAGTTCTAATGCTTCTTAAAACGCGATATCGCATCTCATTTCTATGCTTCATGGTAAGATATAATATGATTTGCGAAGTGTTATGTATTCCTCGTCTACACTTCAAATGAATGTAAATGCGACACTTCCTTGCAAAGAAATAGCGTTTGCAGATGTCTACGTATCGTAGCAGTAGATATCTAATGCTTCTTAAAACGCGATATCGCATCTCATTTCTATGTTTCATGGTAAGACATAATATGATTTGCGAAGTGTCATGTATTCCTCGTCTACACTGCAAATGAATGTAAATGCGAAACTTCCTTGCAAGGAAATAGCGTCTGCAGATGTCTAGGTATCATAGCAATAGAGTTCTAATGCTTCTTAAAACGCGATATCGCATCTCATTTCTATGTTTCATGGTAAGATGTAATATGATTTGCGAAGTGTTATGTATTCCTCCTCTACACTTCAAATGAATGTAAATGCGACACTTCCTTGCCAGGAAATAGCGTTTGCAAATGTCTACCTATCGTAGCAATAGTTTTCTTATGCTTCTTAAAACGCGATATCGCATCTCATTTCTGTTTCATAGTAAGATATAATATGATTTGCGAAGTGTTATGCATTCCTCGTCTACGATTCAAATGAAAGTAAATGCGACACTTCCTTGCATGGAAATAACGATTGCAGATGTTTACGTATCGTAGCAATAGAGTTCATATGATTCATAAAACGCGATATCGCATCTCATTTCTATGTTTCATGGTAAGATATAACATGATTTGCGAAGAGTTTTGTATTCCTCGTCTACACTCCAAATGAATGTGAATGCGATACTTCCTCGCTAGGAAACAGCGTTTGCAGATATCTACGTATCGTAGCAATAGCTTTCTAATGCTTCTTAAAACGCGATATCGCATCTCATTTCTATGTTTCATGGTAAGATATAATATTCATTGCGAAGTGTTTTGCATACCTCGTCTACGATTCAAATGAAAGTAAATGCGACACTTCCTTGCAAGGAAATAACGATTGCTGATGTCTACGTATCGTAGCAATAGAGTTCATATGATTCTTAAAACGCGATATCGCATCTCATTTCTATGTTTCATGGTAAGATATAACATGATTTGCGAAGTGTTATGTATTCCTCCTCTACACTTCAAATGAATGTAAATACGACACTTCCTTGCCAGGAAATAGCGTTTGCAAATGTCTACCTATCGTAGCAATAGTGTTCTAATCGCTTCTTAAAACGCGATATCGCATCTCATTTCTATGTTTCATGGTAAGATATAATATGACTTGCAAAGTGTCATGTATTCCTCGTCTACACTTCAAATGAATGTAAATGCGACACTTCCTTGCAAGGAAATAGCGTTTGCAGGTGTCTACGTATCGAAGCAATAGAGTTCAAATGCTTCTTAAAACGAGATATTGCATCTCATATCTATGTTTCATGATAAGATATAATACTCATTGCGAAGTGTTATGCATTCCTCGTCTACGATTCAAATGAATGTAAATGCGACACTTCCTTGCAAGGAAATAGCGTTTGCAGATGTCTACGTATCGTAGCAATAGAGATCAAATGCTTCTTAAAACGAGATATTGCATCTCATTTCTATGTTTCATGGTAGGATAGAATATGATTTGCGAAGTGTTATGTATTTCTCGTCTACACTTCAAATGAAGGTAAATGCGACACTTCCTTGCTAGGAAATAGCGTTTGCAGATGTCTACGTATCGAAGCAATAGAGTTCAAATGCTTCTTAAAACGAGATATTGCATCTCATATCTATGTTTCATGATAAGATGTAATATGATTTGCGAAGTGTTATGGATTCCTCGTCTACACTTCAAATGAATGTGAATGCGATACTTCCTCGCTAGGAAATAGCGTTTGCAGATGTCTACGTATCGTAGCAATAGCTTTCTAATGCTTCTTAAAACGCGATATCGCATCTCATTTCTATGTTTCATGGTAAGATGCAATATGATTTGCAAAATGTCATGTATTCCTCGTCTACATTTCAAATGAATGTAAATGCGACACTTCCTTGCAAGGAAATAGCGTATGCAGGTGTCTACGTATCGAAGCAATAGAGTTCAAATGCTTCTTAAAACGAGATAATGCATCTCATATCTATGTTTCATGATAAGATATAATATTCATTGCGAAGTGTTATGCATTCCTCGTCTACGATTCAAATGAATGTAAATGCGACACTTCCTTGCAAGGAAATAGCGTTTGCAGATGTCTACGTATCGTAGCAATAGAGATCAAATGCTTCTTAAAACGAGATATTGCATCTCATTTCTATGTTTCATGGTAGGATATAATATGATTTGCGAAGTGTTATGTATTTCTCGTCTACACTTCAAATGAAGGTAAATGCGACACTTCCTTGCTAGGAAATAGCGTCTGCAGATGTCTACGTATCGTAGCGATAGAGTTCTAATGCTTCTTAAAACGAGATATTGCATCTCATATCTATGTTTCATTGTAAGATATAACATGATTTGCGAAGTGTTATGTATTCCTCGTCTACGCTTCAAATGAATGTGAATGCGATACTTCCTCGCTAGGAAATAGCGTTTGCAGATGTCTACGAATCGTAGCAGTAGATATCTAATGCTTCTTAAAACGCGATATCGCATCTCATTTCTATGTTTCATGGTAAGATATAATATGATTTGCGAAGTGTCATGTATTCCTTGTCTATACTTCAAATGAATGTAAATGCGACACTTCCTAGCAAGGAAATAGCGTTTGCAGATGTCTACGTATGGTAGCGATAAAGTTCTAATGCTTCTTAAAACGCGATATCGCATCTCATTTCTATGTTTCATGATAACATATAATATTCATTGCGAACTGTTATGCATTCCTCGTCTACGATTCAAATGAATGTAAATGCGACACTTCCTTGCTGGGAAATAGCGTTTGCAGATGTTTACGTATCGAAGCAATAGAGTTCAAATGCTTCTTAAAACGAGATAGCGCATCTCATATCTAAGTTTCATGAAAAGATATAATACTCATTTCTAAGTGTTATGCATTCCTCGTCTACGATTCAAATGAATGTAAATGCGACACTTCCTAGCAAGGAAATAGCGTTTGCAGATGTCTACGTATCGTAGCAATAGATTTCTAATGCTTCTTAAAACGCGATATCGCATCTCATTTCTATGTTTCATGGTAAGATATAATATGATTTGCGAAGTGTCATGTATTCCTCGACTACACTTCAAATGAATGTAAATGCGAAACTTCCTTTCTAGCAAATAGCGTCTGCAGATGTCTAGGTATCGTAGCAATAGAGTTCTAATGCTTCTTAAAACGCGATATCGCATCTCATTTCTATGTTTCATGGTAAGATATAATATGATTTGCGAAGTGTTACGTATTCCTCGTCTACACTCCAAATGAATGTGAATGCGATACTTCCTCGCTAGGAAATAGCGTTTGCAGATATCTACGTATAGTAGCAATAGCTTTCTAATGCTTCTTAAAACGCGATATCGCATCTCATTTCTATGTTTCATGGTAAGATATAATATGATTTGCGAAGTGTCATGTATTCCTCGTCGACACTGCAAATGAATGTAAATGCGACAATTCCTTGCAAGGAAATAGCGTTTGCAGATGCCTACGTATCGAAGCAATAGAGTTCAAATGCTTCTTAAAACGAGATATTGCATCTCATATCTATGTTTCATGATAAGATGTAATATTCATTGCGAAGTGTTATGCATTCCTCGTCTACGATTCAAATGAAAGTAAATGCGACACTTCCTTGCAAGGAAATAACGATTGCAGATGTCTACGTATCGTAGCAATAGAGTTTATATGATTCATAAAACGCGATATCGCATCTCATTTCTATGTTTCATGGTAAGATATAACATGATTTGCGAAGAGTTTTGTATTCCTCGTCTACACTCCAAATGAATGTGAATGCGATACTTCCTCGCAAGGAAATAGCGTTTGCAGATATCTACGTATCGTAGCAATAGAGTTCTAATGCTCCTTAGAACGCGATATCGCATCTCATTTCTATGGTTCATGGTAAGATATAATACGATTTGCGAAGTGTTATGTATTCCTCGCCTACACTTCAAATGAATGTAAATGCGACACTTCCTTGCTAGGAAATAGCGTCTGCAGATGTCTAGGTATCGTAGCGATAGTGTTCTAATGCTTCTTAAAACGCGATATCGCATCTCATTTCTATGTTTCATGGTAAGATATAATATGATTTGCGAAGTGTTATGTATTCCTCGTCTACACTTCAAATGAATGTGAATGCGACACTTCCTCGCTAGGAAATAGCGTTTGGAGATGTCTACGTATCGTAGCAATAGAGTTCTTATGATTCTCAAAACGCGATATCGCATCTCATTTCTATGTTTCATGGTAAGATATAATATACTTTGCGAAATGTTATGTATTCCTCGTCTACACTTCAAATGAATGTGAATGCGATACTTCCTCGCTAGGAAATAGCGTTTGCAGATGTCTACGTATCGTAGCAATAGCTTTCTAATGCTTCTTAAAACGCGAAATCGCATCTCATTTCTATGCTTCATGGTAAGATATAATATGATTTGCGAAGTGTTATGTATTCCTCGTCTACACTTCAAATGAATGTGAATGCGACACTTCCTCGCTAGGAAATAGCGTTTGCAGATGTCTACGTATAGTAGCAATAGATTTCTAATGCTCCTTAAAACACGATATCGCATCCCATTTCTATGTTTCATGGTAAGATATAGTATGATTTGCGAAGTGTTATGTATTCCTCGTCTACACTTCAAATGAATGTAAATGCGACACTTCCTTGCTAGGAAATAGTGTCTGAAGATGTCTAGGTATCGTAGCGATAGTGTTCTAATGCATCTTAAAACGCGATATCGCATCCCATTTCTATGTTTCATGGTAAGATATAATATGATTTGCGAAGTGTCATGTATTCCTCGTCTACACTTCAAATGAATGTGAGTGCGATACTTCCTCGCTAGGAAATAGCGTTTGCAGATGTCTAGGTATCGTAGCAATAGATTTCTAATGCTTCTTAAAACGCGATATCGCATCTCATTTCTATGTTTCATGGTAAGATATAATACGATTTGCGAAGTGTCATGTATTCCTCGTCTACACTTCAAATGAATGTAAATGCGAAACTTCCTTGCTAGGAAATAGCGTCTGCAGATGTCTACGTATAGTAGCAATAGATTTCTAATGCTCCTTAAAACACGATATCGCATCCCATTTCTATGTTTCATGGTAAGATATAGTATGATTTGCGAAGTGTTATGTATTCCTCGTCTACACTTCAAATGAATGTAAATGCGACACTTCCTTGCTAGGAAATAGTGTCTGAAGATGTCTAGGTATCGTAGCGATAGTGTTCTAATGCTTCTTAAAACGCGATATCGCATCCCATTTCTATGTTTCATGGTAAGATATAATATGATTTGCGAAGTGTCATGTATTCCTCGTCTACACTTCAAATGAATGTGAGTGCGATACTTCCTCGCTAGGAAATAGCGTTTGCAGATGTCTAGGTATCGTAGCAATAGAGTTCTAATGATTCTTAAAACGCGATATCGCATCTCACTCTATGTTTCATGGTAAGATATAATATGATTTGCGAAGTGTCATGTGTTCCTCGGCTACACTTCAAATGAATGTAAATGCGACACTTCCTTGCTAGGAAATAGCGTCTGCAGATGTCTACGTATGGTAGCGATAAAGTTCTAATGCTTCTTAAAACGCGATATCGCATCTCATTTCTATGCTTCATGGTAAGATATAATATGATTTGCGAAGTGTTATGTATTCCTCGTCTACACTTCAAATGAATGTAAATGCGACACTTCCTTGCAAAGAAATAGCGTTTGCAGATGTCTACGTATCGTAGCAGTAGATATCTAATGCTTCTTAAAACGCGATATCGCATCTCATTTCTATGATTCATGGTAAGACATAATATGATTTGCGAAGTGTCATGTATTCCTCGTCTACACTGCAAATGAATGTAAATGCGAAACTTCCTTGCAAGGAAATAGCGTCTGCAGATGTCTAGGTATCGTAGCAATAGAGTTCTAATGCTTCTTAAAACGCGATATCGCATCTCATTTCTATGTTTCATGGTAAGATGTAATATGATTTGCGAAGTGTTATGTATTCCTCCTCTACACTTCAAATGAATGTAAATGCGACACTTCCTTGCCAGGAAATAGCGTTAGCAAATGTCTACCTATCGTAGCAATTGTTTTCTTATGCTTCTTAAAACGCGATATCGCATCTCATTTCTATGTTTCATGATAAGATATAATATTCATTGCGAAGTGTTATGCATTCCTCGTCTACGATTCAAATGAAAGTAAATGCGACACTTCTTTGCATGGAAATAACGATTGCAGATGTTTACGTATCGTAGCAATAGAGTTCATATGATTCATAAAACGCGATATCGCATCTCATTTCTATGTTTCATGGTAAGATATAACATGATTTGCGAAGAGTTTTGTATTCCTCGTCTACACTCCAAATGAATGTGAATGCGATACTTCCTCGCTAGGAAACAGCGTTTGCAGATGTCTACGTATCGTAGCATTAGCTTTCTAATGCTTCTTAAAACGCGATATCGCATCTCATATCTATGTTTCATGGTAAGATATAATATGATTTGCGGAGTGTTATGTATTCCTCGTCTACACTTCAAATGAATGTGAATACGACACTTCTTCGCTAGGAAATAGCGTTTGCAGATGTCTACGTATCGTAGCAATAGATTTCTAATGCTTCTTAAAACGCGATATCGCATCTCATTTCTATGTTTCATGGTAAGATGTAATATGATTTGCGAAGTGTTATGTATTCCTCCTCTACACTTCAAATGAATGTAAATGCGACACTTCCTTGCCAGGAAATAGCGTTTGCAAATGTCTACGTATCGTAGCAATAGAGTTCTAATGCTCCTTAGAACGCGATATCGCATCTCATTTCTATGGTTCATGGTAAGATATAATACGATTTGCGAAGTGTTATGTATTCCTCGTCTACACTTCAAATGAATGTGAATGCGACACTTCCTCGCTAGGAAATAGCGCTTGCAGATGTCTACGTATAGTAGCAATAGATTTCTAATGCTCCTTAAAACACGATATCGCATCCCATTTCTATGTTTCATGGTAAGATATAGTATGATTTGCGAAGTGTTATGTATTCCTCGTCTACACTTCAAATGAATGTAAATGCGACACTTCCTTGCTAGGAAATAGTGTCTGAAGATGTCTAGGTATCGTAGCAATAGAGATCTAATGCTTCTTAAAACGCGATATCGCATCTCATTTCTATGTCCCATGGTAAGATATAATATGATTTGCGAAGTGTCATGTATTCCTCCTCTACACTTCAAATGAATGTAAATGCGACACTTCCTTGCTAGGAAATAGCGTTTGCAGATATCCTGGTATCGTAGCAATAGAGTACTAATGCTTCTTAAAACGCGATATCGCATCTCATTTCTATGTTTCATGGTAAGATGTAATATGATTTGCGAAGTGTTATGTATTCCTCCTCTACACTTCAAATGAATGTAAATGCGACACTTCCTTGCCAGGAAATAGCGTTTGCAAATGTCTACGTATCGTAGCAATAGAGTTCTAATGCTCCTTAGAACGCGATATCGCATCTCATTTCTATGGTTCATGGTAAGATATAATACGATTTGCGAAGTGTTATGTATTCCTCGCCTACACTTCAAATGAATGTAAATGCTACACTTCCTTGCTAGGAAATAGCGTCTGCAGATGTCTAGGTATCGTAGCGATAGTGTTCTAATGCTTCTTAAAACGCGATATCGCATCCCATTTCTATGTTTCATGGTAAGATATAATATGATTTGCGAAGTGTTACGTATTCCTCGTCTACACTTCAAATGAATGTAAATGCGACACTTCCTTGCAAGGAAATAGCGTTTGCAGATGTCTACCTATCGTAGCAATAGAATTCTAATGCTTCTTAAAACGCGATATCGCATCTCATTTCTATGTTTCATGGTACGATATAATATGATTTGCGAAGTTTTACTTATTCCTCGTCTACACTTCAAATGAATGTGAATGCGACACTTCCTCGCTAGGAAATAGCGTTTGCAGATGTCTACGTATCGTAGCAACAGAGTTCTTATGATTCTCAAAACGCGATATCGCATCTCATTTCTATGTTTCATGGTAACATATAATATACTTTGCGAAGTGTTATGCATTCCTCGTCTACGATTCAAATGAAAGTAAATGCGAAACTTCCTTGCTGGGAAATAGCGTCTGCAGATGTCTAGGTATTGTAGCAATAGAGTTCATATGATTCATAAAACGCGATATCGCATCTCATTTCTATGTTTCATGGTAAGATATAACATGATTTGCGAAGAGTTTTGTATTCCTCGTCTACACTCCAAATGAATGTGAATGCGATACTTCCTCGCTAGGAAATAGCGTTTGCAGATGTCTACGTATCGTAGCAATAGCTTTCTAAAGCTTCTTAAAACGCGATATCGCATCTCATATCTATGTTTCATGGTAAGATATAATATGATTTGCGGAGTGTTATGTATTCCTCGTCTACACTTCAAATGAATGTGAATACGACACTTCCTCGCTAGGAAATAGCGTTTGCAGATGTCTACGTATCGTAGCAATAGATTTCTAATGCTTCTTAAAACGCGATATCGCATCTCATTTCTATGTTTCATGGTAAGATATAATATGATTTGCGAAGTGTCATGTATTCCTCGACTACACTTCAAATGAATGTAAATGCGACACTTCCTTGCTAGGAAATAGCGTCTGCAGATGTCTACGTATGGTAGCGATAAAGTTCTAATGCTTCTTAAAACGCGATATCGCATCTCATTTCTATGATTCATGGTAAGATATAATATGATTTGCGAAGTGTCATGTATTCCTCGTCTACACTTCAAATGAATGTAAATGCGAAACTTCCTTGCTAGGAAATAGCGTCTGCAGATGTCTAGGTATTGTAGCAATAGAGTTCATATGGTTCATAAAACGCGATATCGCAACTCATTTCTATGTTTCATGGTAAGATATAATATGATTTGCGAAGTGTTATGTATTCCTCGTCTACACTTCAAATGAATGTGAATGCGACACTTCCTCGCTAGGAAATAGGGTTTGCAGATGTCTACGTATAGTAGCAATAGATTTCTAATGCTCCTTAAAACACGATATCGCATCCCATTTCTATGTTTCATGGTAAGATATAGTATGATTTGCGAAGTGTTATGTATTCCTCGTCTACACTTCAAATGAATGTAAATGCGACACTTCCTTGCTAGGAAATAGTGTCTGAAGATGTCTAGGTATCGTAGCAATAGAGATCTAATGCTTCTTAAAACGCGATATCGCATCTCATTTCTGTGTCTCATGGTAAGATATAATATGATTTGCGAAGTGTCATGTATTCCTCCTCTACACTTCAAATGAATGTAAATGCGACACTTCCTTGCTAGGAAATAGCGTTTGCAGATATCCTGGTATCGTAGCAATAGAGTTCTAATGCTTCTTAAAACGAGATAGCGCATCTCATATCTATGTTTCATGACAAGATATAATACTCATTTCTAAGTGTTATGCATTCCTCGTCTACGATTCAAATGAATGTAAATGCGACACTTCCTAGCAAGGAAATAGCGTTTGCAGATGTCTACGTATCGTAGCAATAGATTTCTAATGCTTCTTAAATCGCGATATCGCATCTCATTTCTATGTTTCATGGTAAGATATAATATGATTTGCGAAGTGTCATGTATTCCTCGTCTACACTTCAAATGAAAGTGAATGCGACACTTCCTCGCTAGGAAATAGCGTCTGCAGATGTCTAGGTATCGTAGCAATAGAGTTCTAATGCTTCTTAAAACGCGATATCGCATCTCATTTCTATGATTCATGGTAAGATGTAATATGATTTGCGAAGTGTCATGTATTCCTCGTCTACACTTCAAATGAATGTAAATGCGAAACTTCCTTGCTAGGAAATAGCGTCTGCAGATGTCTAGGTATTGTAGCAATAGAGTTCATATGATTCATAAAACGCGATATCGCAACTCATTTCTATGTTTCATGGTCAGATATAACATGATTTGCGAAGAGTTTTGTATTCCTCGTCTACACTCCAAATGAATGTGAATGCGATACTTCCTCGCTAGGAAATAGCGTTTGCAGATGTCTGCGTATCGTAGCAATAGCTTTCTAATGCTTCTTAAAACGCGATATCGCATCTCATATCTATGTTTCATGGTAAGATATAATATGATTTGCGGAGTGTTATGTATTCCTCGTCTACACTTCAAATGAATGTGAATGCGACACTTCTTCGCTAGGAAATAGCGTTTGCAGATGTCTACGTATCGTAGCAATAGATTTCTAATGCTTCTTAAAACGCGATATCGCATCTCATTTCTATGTTTCATGGTAAGATGTAATATGATTTGCGAAGTGTTATGTATTCCTCCTCTACACTTCAAATGAATGTAAATGCGACACTTCCTTGCCAGGAAATAGCGTTTGCAAATGTCTACGTATCGTAGCAATAGAGTTCTAATGCTCCTTAGAACGCGATATCGCATCTCATTTCTATGGTTCATGGTAAGATATAATACGATTTGCGAAGTGTTATGTATTCCTCGTCTACACTTCAAATGAATGTGAATGCGACACTTCCTCGCTAGGAAATAGCGCTTGCAGATGTCTACGTATAGTAGCAATAGATTTCTAATGCTCCTTAAAACACGATATCGCATCCCATTTCTATGTTTCATGGTAAGATATAGTATGATTTGCGAAGTGTTATGTATTCCTCGTCTACACTTCAAATGAATGTAAATGCGACACTTCCTTGCTAGGAAATAGTGTCTGAAGATGTCTAGGTATCGTAGCAATAGAGATCTAATGCTTCTTAAAACGCGATATCGCATCTCATTTCTATGTCCCATGGTAAGATATAATATGATTTGCGAAGTGTCATGTATTCCTCCTCTACACTTCAAATGAATGTAAATGCGACACTTCCTTGCTAGGAAATAGCGTTTGCAGATATCCTGGTATCGTAGCAATAGAGTACTAATGCTTCTTAAAACGCGATATCGCATCTCATTTCTATGTTTCATGGTAAGATGTAATATGATTTGCGAAGTGTTATGTATTCCTCCTCTACACTTCAAATGAATGTAAATGCGACACTTCCTTGCCAGGAAATAGCGTTTGCAAATGTCTACGTATCGTAGCAATAGAGTTCTAATGCTCCTTAGAACGCGATATCGCATCTCATTTCTATGGTTCATGGTAAGATATAATACGATTTGCGAAGTGTTATGTATTCCTCGCCTACACTTCAAATGAATGTAAATGCTACACTTCCTTGCTAGGAAATAGCGTCTGCAGATGTCTAGGTATCGTAGGGATAGTGTTCTAATGCTTCTTAAAACGCGATATCGCATCCCATTTCTATGTTTCATGGTAAGATATAATATGATTTGCGAAGTGTTATGTATTCCTCGTCTACACTTCAAATGAATGTAAATGCGACACTTCCTTGCAAGGAAATAGCGTTTGCAGATGTCTACCTATCGTAGCAATAGAATTCTAATGCTTCTTAAAACGCGATATCGCATCTCATTTCTATGTTTCATGGTACGATATAATATGATTTGCGAAGTTTTACTTATTCCTCGTCTACACTTCAAATGAATGTGAATGCGACACTTCCTCGCTAGGAAATAGCGTTTGCAGATGTCTACGTATCGTAGCAACAGAGTTCTTATGATTCTCAAAACGCGATATCGCATCTCATTTCTATGTTTCATGGTAACATATAATATACTTTGCGAAGTGTTATGCATTCCTCGTCTACGATTCAAATGAAAGTAAATGCGAAACTTCCTTGCTGGGAAATAGCGTCTGCAGATGTCTAGGTATTGTAGCAATAGAGTTCATATGATTCATAAAACGCGATATCGCATCTCATTTCTATGTTTCATGGTAAGATATATCATGATTTGCGAAGAGTTTTGTATTCCTCGTCTACACTCCAAATGAATGTGAATGCGATACTTCCTCGCTAGGAAATAGCGTTTGCAGATGTCTACGTATCGTAGCAATAGCTTTCTAATGCTTCTTAAAACGCGATATCGCATCTCATATCTATGTTTCATGGTAAGATATAATATGATTTGCGGAGTGTTATGTATTCCTCGTCTACACTTCAAATGAATGTGAATACGACACTTCCTCGCTAGGAAATAGCGTCTGCAGATGTCTACGTATGGTAGCGATAAAGTTCTAATGCTTCTTAAAACGCAATATCGCATCTCATTTCTATGTTTCATGGTAAGATATATCATGATTTGCGAAGAGTTTTGTATTCCTCGTCTACACTCCAAATGAATGTGAATGCGATACTTCCTCGCTAGGAAATAGCGTTTGCAGATGTCTACGTATCGTAGCAATAGCTTTCTAATGCTTCTTAAAACGCGATATCGCATCTCATATCTATGTTTCATGGTAAGATATAATATGATTTGCGGAGTGTTATGTATTCCTCGACTACACTTCAAATGAATGTAAATGCGACACTTCCTTGCTAGGAAATAGCGTCTGCAGATGTCTACGTATGGTAGCGATAAAGTTCTAATGCTTCTTAAAACGCAATATCGCATCTCATTTCTATGTTTCATGGTAAGATATAACATGATTTGCGAAGTGTTATGTATTCCTCGTCTACACTTCAAATGAATGTGAATGCGATACTTCCTCGCTAGGAAATAGCGTTTGCAGATGTCTACGTATCGTAGCAATAGCTTTCTAATGCTTCTTAAAACGCGAAATCGCATCTCATTTCTATGCTTCATGGTAAGATATAATATGATTTGCGAAGTGTTATGTATTCCTCGTCTACACTTCAAATGAATGTGAATGCGACACTTCCTCGCTAGGAAATAGCGTTTGCAGATGTCTACGTATAGTAGCAATAGATTTCTAATGCTCCTTAAAACACGATATCGCATCCCATTTCTATGTTTCATGGTAAGATATAGTATGATTTGCGAAGTGTTATGTATTCCTCGTCTACACTTCAAATGAATGTAAATGCGACACTTCCTTGCTAGGAAATAGTGTCTGAAGATGTCTAGGTATCGTAGCAATAGAGATCTAATGCTTCTTAAAACGCGATATCGCATCTCATTTCTATGTCTCATGGTAAGATATAATATGATTTGCGAAGTGTCATGTATTCCTCCTCTACACTTCAAATGAATGTAAATGCGACACTTCCTTGCTAGGAAATAGCGTTTGCAGATATCCTGGTATCGTAGCAATAGAGTTCTAATGCTTCTTAAAACGCGATATCGCATCTCATTTCTATGTTTCATGGTAAGATGTAATATGATTTGCGAAGTGTTATGTATTCCTCCTCTACACTTCAAATGAATGTAAATGCGACACTTCCTTGCCAGGAAATAGCGTTTGCAAATGTCTACGTATCGTAGCAATAGAGTTCTAATGCTCCTTAGAACGCGATATCGCATCTCATTTCTATGGTTCATGGTAAGATATAATACGATTTGCGAAGTGTTATGTATTCCTCGCCTACACTTCAAATGAATGTAAATGCGACACTTCCTTGCTAGGAAATAGCGTCTGCAGATGTCTAGGTATCGTAGCGATAGTGTTCTAATGCTTCTTAAAACGCGATATCGCATCCCATTTCTATGTTTCATGGTAAGATATAATATGATTTGCGAAGTGTTATGTATTCCTCGTCTACACTTCAAATGAATGTAAATGCGACACTTCCTTGCAAGGAAATAGCGTTTGCAGATGTCTACCTATCGTAGCAATAGAATTCTAATGCTTCTTAAAACGCGATATCGCATCTCATTTCTATGTTTCATGGTACGATATAATATGATTTGCGAAGTTTTACTTATTCCTCGTCTACACTTCAAATGAATGTGAATGCGACACTTCCTCGCTAGGAAATAGCGTTTGCAGATGTCTACGTATCGTAGCAATAGAGTTCTTATGATTCTCAAAACGCGATATCGCATCTCATTTCTATGTTTCATGGTAAGATATAATATACTTTGCGAAGTGTTATGCATTCCTCGTCTACGATTCAAATGAAAGTAAATGCGACACTTCCTTGCAAGGAAATAGCGTTTACAGATGTCTACGTATCGTAGCAATAGAGTTCATATGATTCATAAAACGCGATATCGCATCTCATTTCTATGTTCCATGGTAAGATATAACATGATTTGCGAAGTGTTATGTATTCCTCGTCTACACTTCAAATGAATGTGAATGCGATACTTCCTCGCTAGGAAATAGCGTTTGCAGATGTCTACGTATAGTAGCAATAGATTTCTAATGCTCCTTAAAACACGATATCGCATCCCATTTCTATGTTTCATGGTAAGATATAGTATGATTTGCGAAGTGTTATGTATTCCTCGTCTACACTTCAAATGAATGTAAATGCGACACTTCCTTGCTAGGAAATAGTGTCTGAAGATGTCTAGATATCGTAGCAATAGAGATCTAATGCTTCTTAAAACGCGATATCGCATCTCATTTCTATGTCTCATGGTAAGATATAATATGATTTGCGAAGTGTCATGTATTCCTCCTCTACACTTCAAATGAATGTAAATGCGACACTTCCTTGCTAGGAAATAGCGTTTGCCTGATATCCTGGTATCGTAGCAATGGAGTTCTAATGCTTCTTAAAACGCGATATCGCATCTCATTTCTATGTTTCATGGTAAGATGTAATATGATTTGCGAAGTGTTATGTATTCCTCCTCTACACTTCAAATGAATGTAAATGCGACACTTCCTTGCCAGGAAATAGCGTTTGCAAATGTCTACGTATCGTAGCAATAGAGTTCTAATGCTCCTTAGAACGCGATATCGCATCTCATTTCTATGGTTCATGGTAAGATATAATACGATTTGCGAAGTGTTATGTATTCCTCGCCTACACTTCAAATGAATGTAAATGCGACACTTCCTTGCTAGGAAATAGCGTCTGCAGATGTCTAGGTATCGTAGCGATAGTGTTCTAATGCTTCTTAAAACGCGATATCGCATCCCATTTCTATGTTTCATGGTAAGATATAATATGATTTGCGAAGTGTTATGTATTCCTCGTCTACACTTCAAATGAATGTAAATGCGACACTTCCTTGCAAGGAAATAGCGTTTGCAGATGTCTACCTATCGTAGCAATAGAATTCTAATGCTTCTTAAAACGCGATATCGCATCTCATTTCTATGTTTCATGGTACGATATAATATGATTTGCGAAGTTTTACTTATTCCTCGTCTACACTTCAAATGAATGTGAATGCGATACTTCCTCGCTAGGAAATAGCGTTTGCAGATGTCTACGTATCGTAGCAATAGCTTTCTAATGCTTCTTAAAACGCGAAATCGCATCTCATTTCTATGTTTCATGGTAAGATATAACATGATTTGCGAAGTATTATGTATTCCTCGTCTGCACTTCAAATGAATGTAAATGCGACACTTCCTTGCAAGGAAATAGCGTTTGCAGATGTCTACGTATCGTAGCAATAGAGTTCATATGATTCATAAAACGCGATATCGCATCTCATTTCTATGTTCCATGGTAAGATATAATATGATTTGCGAAGTGTCATGTATTCCTCGTCTACACTTCAAATGAATGTGAGTGCGATACTTCCTCGCTAGGAAATAGCGTTTGCAGATGTCTAGGTATCGTAGCAATAGATTTCTAATGCTTCTTAAAACGCGATATCGCATCTCATTTCTATGTTTCATGGTAAGATATAATATGATTTGCGAAGTGTCATGTATTCCTCGTCTACACTTCAAATGAATGTAAATGCGAAACTTCCTTGCTAGGAAATAGCGTCTGCAGATGTTTAGGTATCGTAGCAATAGAGTTCTAATGCTTCTTAAAACGCGATATCGCATCTCATTCTATGTTTCATGGTAAGATATAATATGATTTGCGAAGTGTCATGTATTCCTCGGCTACACTTCAAATGAATGTAAATGCGACACTTCCTTGCTAGGAAATAGCGTCTGCAGATGTCTAGGTATCGTAGCAATAGAGTTCAAATGCTTCTTAAAACGAGATAGCGCATCTCATATCTATGTTTCATGACAAGATATAATACTCATTTCTAAGTGTTATGCATTTCTCGTCTACGATTCAAATGATTGTAAATGCGACACTTCCTAGCAAGGAAATAGCGTTTGCAGATGTCTACGTATCGTAGCAATAGATTTCTAATGCTTCTTAAATCGCGATATCGCATCTCATTTCTATGTTTCATGGTAAGATATAATATGATTTGCGAAATGTCATGTATTCCTCGTCTACACTTCAAATGAAAGTGAATGCGACACTTCCTCGCTAGGAAATAGCGTCTGCAGATGTCTACGTATGGTAGCGATAAAGTTCTAATGCTTCTTAAAACGCGATATCGCATCTCATTCCTATGCTTCATGGTAAGATATAATATGATTTGCGAAGTGTTATGTATTCCTCGTCTACACTTCAAATGAATGTAAATGCGACACTTCCTTGCAAAGAAATAGCGTTTGCAGATGTCTACGTATCGTAGCAGTAGATATCTAATGCTTCTTAAAACGCGATATCGCATCTCATTTCTATGTTTCATGGTAAGACATAATATGATTTTCGAAGTGTCATGTATTCCTTGTCTACACTGTAAATGAATGTAAATGAGACAATTCCTTGCAAGGAAATAGCGTTTGCAGATGTCTACGTATCGAAGCAATAGAGTTCAAATGCTCCTTAAAACGAGATATTGCATCTCATATCTATGTTTCATGATAAGATATAATATTCATTGCGAAGTGTTATGCATTCCTCGTCTACGATTCAAATGAAAGTAAATGCGACACTTCCTTGCAAGGAAATAGCGTTTGCAGATGTCTACGAATCGTAGCAATAGCTTTCTAATGCTTCTTAGAACGCGAAATCGCATCTCATTTCTATGTTTCATGGTAAGATATAACATGATTTGCGAAGAGTTTTGTATTCCTCGTCTACACTCCAAATGAATGTGAATGCGATACTTCCTCGCTAGGAAATAGCGTTTGCAGATGTCTACGTATCGTAGCAATAGCTTTCTAATGCTTCCTAAAACGCGATATCGCATCTCATTTCTATGTTTCATGGGAAGATATAATATTCATTGCGAAGTATTTTGCATTCCTCGTCTACGATTCAAATGAATGTAAATGCGAAACTTCCTTGCTAGGAAATAGCGTCTGCAGATGTCTAGGTATCGTAGCAATAGAGTTCTAATGCTTCTTAAAACGCGATATCGCATCTCATTTCTATGTTTCATGGTAAGATGTAATATGATTTGCGAAGTGTTATGTATTCCTCCTCTACACTTCAAATGAATGTAAATGCGACACTTCCTTGCTAGGAAATAGCGCTTGCAGATATCTTGGTATCGTAGCAATAGAGTTCTAATGCTTCTTAAAACGCGATATCGCATCTCATTTCTATGTTTCATGGTAAGATGTAATATGATTTGCGATGTGTTATGTATTCCACCTCTATACTTCAAATGAATGTAAATGCGACACTTCCTTGCCAGGAAATAGCGTTTGCAAATGTCTACCTATCGTAGCAATAGTGTTTTAATGCTTCTTAAAACGCGATATCGCATCTCATTTCTATGTTTCATGGTAAGATATAACATGATTTGCGAAGTGTTATGTATTCCTCGTCTACACTTCAAATGAATGTGAATGCGATACTTCCTCGCTAGGAAATAGCGTTTGCAGATGTCTACGTATCGTAGCAATAGCTTTCTAATGCTTCTTAAAACGCGAAATCGCATCTCATTTCTATGTTTCATGGTAAGATATAACATGATTTGCGAAGTGTTATGTATTCCTCATCTGCACTTCAAATGAATGTAAATGCGACACTTCCTTGCAAGGAAATAGCGTTTGCAGATGTCTACGTATCGTAGCAATAGAGTTCTAATGCTCCTTAAAACGCGATATCGCATCTCATTTCTATGTTTCATGGTCAGATATAATATGATTTGCGAAGTGTCATGTATTCCTCGTCTACACTTCAAATGAATGTGAGTGCGACACTTCCTCGCTAGGAAATAGCGTTTGCAGATGTCTACGTATCGTAGCAATAGATTTCTAATGCTTCTTAAAACGAGATATTGCATCGCATATCTATGTTTCATGATAAGATATAATATTCATTGCGAAGTCTTATGCATTCCTCGTCTACGATTCAAATGAAAGTAAATGCGACACTTCCTTGCAAGGAAATAGCGTTTGCAGATGTCTACGTATCGTAGCAATAGAGTTCATATGATTCTTAAAACGCGATATCGCATCTCATTTCTATGTTTCATGGTAAGATATAACATGATTTGCGAAGTGTTATGTATTCCTCGTCTGTTCTTCAAATGAATGTAAATGCGACACTTCCTTGCAAGGAAATAGCGTTTGCAGATGTCTACGTATCGTAGCAATAGAGTTCATATGTTTCTTAAAACGCGATATCGCATCTCATTTCTATGTTTCATGGTAAGATATAACATGATTTGCGAAGTGTTATGTATTCCTCGTCTACACTTCAAATGAATGTGAATGCGATACTTCCTCGCTAGGAAATAGCGTTGGCAGATGTCTACGTATCGCAGCAATAGCTTTCTAATGCTTCTTAAAACGCGAAATCGCATCTCATTTCTATGTTTCATGGTAAGATATAATATTCTTTGCGAAGTGTTATGCATTCCCCGTCTACGATTCAAATGAAAGTAAATGCGACACTTCCTTGCAAGGAAATAGCGCTTACAGATGTCTACGTATCGTAGCAATAGAGTTCATGTGATTCTTAAAACGCGATATCGCATCTCATTTCTATGTTTCATGTTAAGATATAACATGATTCGCGAAGTGTTATGTATTCCTCGTCTACACTTCAAATGAATGTGAATGCGATACTTCCTCGCTAGGAAATAGCGTTTGCAGATGTCTAGGTATCGCAGCAATAGAGTTCTAATGCTTCTTAAAACGCGATATCGCATCTCATTTCTATGTTTCATGGTAAGATGTAATATGATTTGCGAAGTGTTATGTATTCCTCCTCTACACTTCAAATGAATGTAAATGCGACACTTCCTTGCCAGGAAATAGCGTTTGCAAATGTCTACCTATCGTAGCAATAGAATTCTAATGCTTCTTAAAACGCGATATCGCATCTCACTTCTATGTTTCATGGTACGATATAATATGATTTGCGAAGTGTTATGTATTCCTCGTCTACACTTCAACTGAATGTGAATGCGACTCTTCCTCGCTAGGAAATAGCGTTTGCAGATGTCTACGTATCGTAGCAATAGAGTTCATGTGATTCTTAAAACGCGATATCGCATCTCATTTCTATGTTTCATGTTAAGATATAACATGATTCGCGAAGTGTTATGTATTCCTCGTCTACACTTCAAATGAATGTGAATGCGATACTTCCTCGCTAGGAAATAGCGTTTGCAGATGTCTACGTATCGTAGCAATAGAGTTCATATGATTCTTAAAACGCGATATCGCATCCCATTTCTATGTTTCATGGTAAGATATAATATGATTTGCGAAGTGTTATGTATTCCTCGTCAACACTTCAAATGAATGTAAATGGGACACTTCCTTGCAAGGAAGTAGCGTTTGCAGATGTCTACGTATCGTAGCAATAGAGTTCATATGATTCTTAAAACGCGATATCGCATCCCATTTCTATGTTTCATGGTAAGATATAACATGAATTGCGAAGTGTTATGTATTCTTCGTCAACACTTCAAATGAATGTGAATGCGATACTTCCTTGCTAGGAAATAGCGTCTACAGATGTCTAGGTATCGTAGCAATAGAGTTCTAATGCTTCTTAAAACGCGATATCGCATCTCATTCCTATGTTTCATGGTAAGATGTAATATGATTTGCGAGGTGTTATGTATTCCTCCTCTACACTTGAGATGAATGTAAATGCGACACTTCCTTGCTAGGAAATAGCGTCTGCAGATATCTAGGTATCGTAGCAATAGAGTTCTAATGCTTCTTAAAACGCGATATCGCATCTCATTTCTATGTTTCATAGTAAGATGTAATATGATTTGCGAAGTGTTATGTATTCCTCCTCTACACTTCAAATGAATGTAAATGCTACACTTCCTTGGCAGGAAATTGCGTTTGCAAATGTCTACCTATCGTAGCAATAATGTTCTAATGCTTCTTAAAACGCGATATCGCATTTCATTTCTATGTTTCATGGTAAGATATAATATGATTTGCGAAGTGTTATGTATTCCTCCTCTACACTTCAAATGAATGTAAATGCGACACTTCCTTGCCAGGATATAGCGTTTGCAAATGTCTACCTATCGTAGCAATAATGTTCTAATGCTTCTTAAAACGCGATATCGCATTTCATTTCTATGTTTCATGGTAAGATATAATATGATTTGCGAAGTGTTATGTATTCCTCGTCTACACTTCAAATGAATGTAAATGCGACACTTCCTTGCAAGGAAATAGCGTTTGCAGATGTCTACGTATCGAAGCAATAGTGTTCAAATGCTTCTTAAAACGAGATATTGCATCTCATATCTATGTTTCATGATAAGATATAATATTCATTGCGAAGTGTTATGCATTCCTCGTCTACGATTCAAATGAATGTAAATGCGACACTTCCTTGCAAGGAAATAGCGTTTGCAGATGTCTACGTATCGTAGCAATAGAGTTCTTATGATTCTTAAAACGCGATATCGCATCTCATTTCTATGTTTCATGGTAAGATATAATATGATTTGCGAAGTGTTATGTATTCCTCGTCTACACTTCAAATTAATGTAAATGCGAAACTTCCTTGCTAGGAAATAGCGTCTGCAGATGTCTAGGTATCGTAGCAATAGAGTTCTAATGCTTCTTAAAACGCGATATTGCATCTTATTTCTATGTTTCATGGTAAGATATAACATGATTTGCGAAGTGTTATGTATTCCTCGTCTACACTTCAAATGAATGTAAATGCGACACTTCCTTGCAAGGAAATAGCGTTTGCAAATATCTACCTATCGTAGCAATAGTGTTCAAATGCTTCTTAAAACGCGATATCGCATCTCATTTCTATGTTTCATGGTAAGATGTAATATGATTTGCGAAGTGTTATGTATTCCTCGTCTACACTTCAAATGAATGTAAATGCGACACTTCCTTGCTGGGAAATAGCGTCTGCAGATGTCTAGCTATCGTAGCAATAGGGTCCTAATGCTTCTTAAGACGCGATATCGCATATCATTTCTATGTTTCATGGTAAGATGTAATATGATTTGCGAAGTGTTATGTATTCCTCCTCTACACTTGAAATGAATGTAAATGCGACACTTCCTTGCTAGGAAATAGCGTCTGCAGATATCTAGGTATCGTAGCAATAGAGTTCTAATGCTTCTTAAAACGCGATATCGCATCTCATTTCTATGTTTCATGGTAAGATGTAATATGATTTGCGAAGTGTTATGTATTCCTCCTCTACACTTCAAATGAATGTAAATGCGACACTTCCTTGCCAGGAAATAGCGTTTGCAAATGTCTACCTATCGTAGCAATAGAATTCTAATGCTTCTTAAAACGCGATATCGCATCTCACTTCTATGTTTCATGGTACGATATAATATGATTTGCGAAGTGTTATGTATTCCTCGTCTACACTTCAAATGAATGTGAATGCGACACTTCCTCGCTAGGAAATAGCGTTTGCAGATGTCTACGTATCGTAGCAATAGAGTTCATATGATTCTTAAAACGCGATATCGCATCTCATTTCTATGTTTCATGGTAAGATATAATATGATTTGCGAAGTGTTATGTATTCCTCGTCAACACTTCAAATGAATGTAAATGGGACACTTCCTTGCAAGGAAGTAGCGTTTGCAGATGTCTACGTATCGAAGCAATAGAGTTCAGAAGCTTCTTAAAACGAGATATTGCATCTCATATCTATGTTTCATGATAAGATAGAATATTCATTGCGAAGTGTTATGCATTCCTCGTCTACGATTCAAATGAAAGTAAATGCGACACTTCCTTGCAAGGAAATAACGATTGCAGATGTCTACGTATCGTAGCAATAGAGTTCATATGATTCTTAAAACGCGATATCGCATCTCATTTCTATGTTTCATGGTAAGATATAACATGATTTGCGAAGTGTTATGTATTCCTCGTCTACACATCAAATGAATGTGAATGCGATACTACCTCGCTAGGAAATAGCGTTTGTAGATGTGTACGTATCGTAGCAATAGCTTTCTAATGCTTCTTAAAACGCGATATCGCATCTCATTTCTATGTTTCATGGTAAGATATAATATGATTTGCGAAGTGTTATGTATTCCTCGTCTACACTTCAAATGAATGTAAATGAGACACTTCCTTGCAAGGAAGTAGCGTTTGCAGATGTCTACGTATCGAAGCAATAGAGTTCAGAAGCTTCTTAAAACGAGATATTGCATCTCATATCTATGTTTCATGATAAGATAGAATATTCATTGCGAAGTGTTATGCATTCCTCGTCTACGATTCAAATGAAAGTAAATGCGACACTTCCTTGCAAGGAAATAACGATTGCAGATGTCTACGTATCGTAGCAATAGGGTTCTAATGCTTCTTAAAACGCGATATCGCATCTCATTCCTATGTTTCATGGTAAGATGTAATATGATTTGCGAAGTGTTATGTATTCCTCCTCTACACTTCAAATGAATGTAAATGCGACACTTCCTTGCCAGGAAATAGCGTTTGCAAATGTCTACCTATCGTAGCAATAGAATTCTAATGCTTCTTAAAACGCGATATCGCATCTCATTTCTATGTTTCATGGTAAGATATAATATGATTTGCGAAGTGTTATGTATTCCTCGTCTACACTTCAAATTAATGTAAATGCGAAACTTCCTTGCTAGGAAATAGCGTCTGCAGATGTCTACATATCGTAGCAATAGAGTTCATATGATTCTTAAAACGCGATATCGCATCTCATTTCTATGTTTCATGGTAAGATATAACATGATTTGCGAAGTGTTATGTATTCCTCGTCTATACAACAAATGAATGTGAATGCGATACTACCTCGCTAGGAAATAGCGTTTGTAGATGTGTACGTATCGTAGCAATAGCTTTCTAATGCTTCTTAAAACGCGATATCGCATCTCATTTCTATGTTTCATGGTAAGATATAATATGATTTGCGAAGTGTTATGTATTCCTCGTCTACACTTCAAATGAATGTAAATGAGACACTTCCTTGCAAGGAAGTAGCGTTTGCAGATGTCTACGTATCGAAGCAATAGAGTTCAGAAGCTTCTTAAAACGAGATATTGCATCTCATATCTATGTTTCATGATAAGATAGAATATTCATTGCGAAGTGTTATGCATTCCTCGTCTACGATTCAAATGAAAGTAAATGCGACACTTCCTTGCAAGGAAATAACGATTGCAGATGTCTACGTATCGTAGCAATAGAGTTCATATGATTCTTAAAACGCGATATCGCATCCCATTTCTATGTTTCATGGTAAGATATAACATGAATTGCGAAGTGTTATGTATTCTTCGTCAACACTTCAAATGAATGTGAATGCGATACTTCCTTGCTAGGAAATAGCGTCTACAGATGTCTAGGTATCGTAGCAATAGAGTTCTAATGCTTCTTAAAACGCGATATCGCATCTCATTCCTATGTTTCATGGTAAGATGTAATATGATTTGCGAGGTGTTATGTATTCCTCCTGTACACTTGAGATGAATGTAAATGCGACACTTCCTTGCTAGGAAATAGCGTCTGCAGATATCTAGGTATCGTAGCAATAGAGTTCTAATGCTTCTTAAAACGCGATATCGCATCTCATTTCTATGTTTCATAGTAAGATGTAATATGATTTGCGAAGTGTTATGTATTCCTCCTCTACACTTCAAATGAATGTAAATGCTACACTTCCTTGGCAGGAAATTGCGTTTGCAAATGTCTACCTATCGTAGCAATAATGTTCTAATGCTTCTTAAAACGCGATATCGCATTTCATTTCTATGTTTCATGGTAAGATATAATATGATTTGCGAAGTGTTATGTATTCCTCCTCTACACTTCAAATGAATGTAAATGCGACACTTCCTTGCCAGGATATAGCGTTTGCAAATGTCTACCTATCGTAGCAATAATGTTCTAATGCTTCTTAAAACGCGATATCGCATTTCATTTCTATGTTTCATGGTAAGATATAATATGATTTGCGAAGTGTTATGTATTCCTCGTCTGCACTTCAAATGAATGTAAATGCGACACTTCCTTGCAAGGAAATAGCGTTTGCAGATGTCTACGTATCGTAGCAATAGAGTTCCAATGCTTCTTAAAACGCGATATTGCATCTCATTTCTATGTTTCATGGTAAGATATTATATGATTTGCGAAGTGTTATGTATTCCTCGTCTACACTTCAAATGAATGTAAATGCGACACTTCCTTGCAAGGAAATAGCGTTTGCAAATGTCTACCTATCGTAGCAATAGTGCTCTAATGCTTCTTAAAACGCGATATCGCATCACATTTCTATGTTTCATGGTAAGATATAATATGATTTGCGAAGTGTTATGTATTCCTCGTCTACACTTCAAATGAATGTAAATGCGACACTTCCTTGCAAGGAAATAGCGTTTGCAGATGTCTACGTATCGTAGCAATAGAGTTCTTATGATTCTTAAAACGCGATATCGCATCTCATTTCTATGTTTCATGGTAAGATATAATATGATTTGCGAAGTGTTATGTATTCCTCGTCTACACTTCAAATTAATGTAAATGCGAAACTTCCTTGCTAGGAAATAGCGTCTGCAGATGTCTAGGTATCGTAGCAATAGAGTTCTAATGCTTCTTAAAACGCGATATTGCATCTTATTTCTATGTTTCATGGTAAGATATAACATGATTTGCGAAGTGTTATGTATTCCTCGTCTACACTTCAAATGAATGTAAATGCGACACTTCCTTGCAAGGAAATAGCGTTTGCAAATATCTACCTATCGTAGCAATAGTGTTCAAATGCTTCTTAAAACGCGATATCGCATCTCATTTCTATGTTTCATGGTAAGATGTAATATGATTTGCGAAGTGTTATGTATTCCTCGTCTACACTTCAAATGAATGTAAATGCGACACTTCCTTGCTGGGAAATAGCGTCTGCAGATGTCTAGCTATCGTAGCAATAGGGTCCTAATGCTTCTTAAGACGCGATATCGCATATCATTTCTATGTTTCATGGTAAGATGTAATATGATTTGCGAAGTGTTATGTATTCCTCCTCTACACTTGAAATGAATGTAAATGCGACACTTCCTTGCTAGGAAATAGCGTCTGCAGATATCTAGGTATCGTAGCAATAGAGTTCTAATGCTTCTTAAAACGCGATATCGCATCTCATTTCTATGTTTCATGGTAAGATGTAATATGATTTGCGAAGTGTTATGTATTCCTCCTCTACACTTCAAATGAATGTAAATGCGACACTTCCTTGCCAGGAAATAGCGTTTGCAAATGTCTACCTATCGTAGCAATAGAATTCTAATGCTTCTTAAAACGCGATATCGCATCTCACTTCTATGTTTCATGGTACGATATAATATGATTTGCGAAGTGTTATGTATTCCTCGTCTACACTTCAAATGAATGTGAATGCGACACTTCCTCGCTAGGAAATAGCGTTTGCAGATGTCTACGTATCGTAGCAATAGAGTTCATATGATTCTTAAAACGCGATATCGCATCTCATTTCTATGTTTCATGGTAAGATATAATATGATTTGCGAAGTGTTATGTATTCCTCGTCAACACTTCAAATGAATGTAAATGGGACACTTCCTTGCAAGGAAGTAGCGTTTGCAGATGTCTACGTATCGAAGCAATAGAGTTCAGAAGCTTCTTAAAACGAGATATTGCATCTCATATCTATGTTTCATGATAAGATAGAATATTCATTGCGAAGTGCTATGCATTCCTCGTCTACGATTCAAATGAAAGTAAATGCGACACTTCCTTGCAAGGAAATAACGATTGCAGATGTCTACGTATCGTAGCAATAGAGTTCATATGATTCTTAAAACGCGATATCGCATCTCATTTCTATGTTTCATGGTAAGATATAACATGATTTGCGAAGTGTTATGTATTCCTCGTCTACACATCAAATGAATGTGAATGCGATACTACCTCGCTAGGAAATAGCGTTTGTAGATGTGTACGTATCGTAGCAATAGCTTTCTAATGCTTCTTAAAACGCGATATCGCATCTCATTTCTATGTTTCATGGTAAGATATAATATGATTTGCGAAGTGTTATGTATTCCTCGTCTACACTTCAAATGAATGTAAATGAGACACTTCCTTGCAAGGAAGTAGCGTTTGCAGATGTCTACGTATCGAAGCAATAGAGTTCAGAAGCTTCTTAAAACGAGATATTGCATCTCATATCTATGTTTCATGATAAGATAGAATATTCATTGCGAAGTGTTATGCATTCCTCGTCTACGATTCAAATGAAAGTAAATGCGACACTTCCTTGCAAGGAAATAACGATTGCAGATGTCTACGTATCGTAGCAATAGGGTTCTAATGCTTCTTAAAACGCGATATCGCATCTCATTCCTATGTTTCATGGTAAGATGTAATATGATTTGCGAAGTGTTATGTATTCCTCCTCTTCACTTCAAATGAATGTAAATGCGACACTTCCTTGCCAGGAAATAGCGTTTGCAAATGTCTACCTATCGTAGCAATAATGTTCTAATGCTTCTTAAAACGCGATATCGCATTTCATTTCTATGTTTCATGGTAAGATATAATATGATTTGCGAAGTGTTATGTATTCCTTGTCTGCACTTCAAATGAATGTAAATGCGACACTTCCTTGCAAGGAAATAGCGTTTGCAGATGTCTACGTAACGTAGCAATAGAGTTCCAATGCTTCTTAAAACGCGATATTGCATCTCATTTTTATGTTTCATGGTAAGATATTATATGATTTGCGAAGTGTTATGTATTCCTCGACTACACTTCAAATGAATGTAAATGAGACACTTCCTTGCAAGGAAGTAGCGTTTGCAGATATCTACGTATCGAAGCAATAGAGTTCAGAAGCTTCTTAAAACGAGATATTGCATCTCATATCTATGTTTCATGATAAGATAGAATATTCATTGCGAAGTGTTATGCATTCCTCGTCTACGATTCAAATGAAAGTAAATGCGAGACTTCCTAACAAGGAAATAACGATTGCAGATGTCTACGTATCGTAGCAATAGAGTTCATATGATTCTTATAACGCGATATCGCATCTCATTTCTATGTTTCATGGTAAGATATAACATGATTTGCGAAGTGTTATGTATTCCTCGTCAACACTTCAAATGAATGTGAATGCGATACTTCCTCGCTAGGAAATAGCGTTTGCAGATGTCTACGTATCGTAGCAATAGCTTTCTAATGCTTCTTAAAACGCGATATCGCATCTCATTTCTATGTTTCATGGTAAGATGTAATATGATTTGCGAAGTGTTATGCATTCCTCGTCTACACTTCAAATGAATGTAAATGCGACACTTCCTTGCTAGGAAATAGCGTCTACAGATGTCTACCTATCGTAGCAATAGTGTTTTAATGCTTCTTAAAACGCGATATCGCATCTCATTTCTATGTTTCATGGTAAGATATAACATGATTTGCGAAGTGTTATGTATTCCTCGTCTACACTTCAAATGAATGTGAATGCGATACTTCCTCGCTAGGAAATAGCGTTTGCAGATGTCTACGTATCGTAGCAATAGCTTTCTAATGCTTCTTAAAACGCGAAATCGCATCTCATTTCTATGTTTCATGGTAAGATATAACATGATTTGCGAAGTGTTATGTATTCCTCATCTGCACTTCAAATGAATGTAAATGCGACACTTCCTTGCAAGGAAATAGCGTTTGCAGATGTCTACGTATCGTAGCAATAGAGTTCTAATGCTCCTTAAAACGCGATATCGCATCTCATTTCTATGTTTCATGGTCAGATATAATATGATTTGCGAAGTGTCATGTATTCCTCGTCTACACTTCAAATGAATGTGAGTGCGACACTTCCTCGCTAGGAAATAGCGTTTGCAGATGTCTACGTATCGTAGCAATAGATTTCTAATGCTTCTTAAAACGAGATATTGCATCGCATATCTATGTTTCATGATAAGATATAATATTCATTGCGAAGTCTTATGCATTCCTCGTCTACGATTCAAATGAAAGTAAATGCGACACTTCCTTGCAAGGAAATAGCGTTTGCAGATGTCTACGTATCGTAGCAATAGAGTTCATATGATTCTTAAAACGCGATATCGCATCTCATTTCTATGTTTCATGGTAAGATATAACATGATTTGCGAAGTGTTATGTATTCCTCGTCTGTACTTCAAATGAATGTAAATGCGACACTTCCTTGCAAGGAAATAGCGTTTGCAGATGTCTACGTATCGTAGCAATAGAGTTCATATGATTCTTAAAACGCGATATCGCATCTCATTTCTATGTTTCATGGTAAGATATAACATGATTTGCGAAGTGTTATGTATTCCTCGTCTACACTTCAAATGAATGTGAATGCGATACTTCCTCACTAGGAAATAGCGTTGGCAGATGTCTACGTATCGTAGCAATAGCTTTCTAATGCTTCTTAAAACGCGAAATCGCATCTCATTTCTATGTTTCATGGTAAGATATAATATTCTTTGCGAAGTGTTATGCATTCCCCGTCTACGATTCAAATGAAAGTAAATGCGACACTTCCTTGCAAGGAAATAGCGTTTACAGATGTCTACGTATCGTAGCAATAGAGTTCATGTGATTCTTAAAACGCGATATCGCATCTCATTTCTATGTTTCATGTTAAGATATAACATGATTCGCGAAGTGTTATGTATTCCTCGTCTACACTTCAAATGAATGTGAATGCGATACTTCCTCGCTAGGAAATAGCGATTGTAGATGTCTACGTATCGTAGCAATAGCTTTCTAATGCTTCTTAAAACGCGATATCGCATCTCATTTCTATGTTTCATGGTAAGATATAATATGATTTGCGAAGTGTTATGTATTCCTCGTCTACACTTCAAATGAATGTAAAGGCGACACTTCCTTGCAAGGAAGTAGCGTTTGCAGATGTCTACGTATCGAAGCAATAGAGTTCAGAAGCTTCTTAAAACGAGATATTGCATCTCATATCTATGTTTCATGATAAGATAGAATATTCATTGCGAAGTGTTATGCATTCCTCGTCTACGATTCAAATGAAAGTAAATGCGAGACTTCCTAACAAGGAAATAACGATTGCAGATGTCTACGTATCGTAGCAATAGAGTTCATATGATTCTTAAAACGCGATATCGCATCTCATTTCTATGTTTCATGGTAAGATATAACATGATTTGCGAAGTGTTATGTATTCCTCGTCAACACTTCAAATGAATGTGAATGCGATACTTCCTCGCTAGGAAATAGCGTTTGCAGATGTCTACGTATCGTAGCAATAGCTTTCTAATGCTTCTTAAAACGCGATATCGCATCTCATTTCTATGTTTCATGGTAAGATGTAATATGATTTGCGAAGTGTTATGCATTCCTCGTCTACACTTCAAATGAATGTAAATGCGACACTTCCTTGCAAGGAAATAACGATTGCAGATGTCTACGTATCGTAGCAATAGAGTTCATATGATTCTTAAAACGCGATATCGCATCTCATTTCTATGTTTCATGGTAAGATATAAATGATTTGCGAAGTGTTATGTATTCCTCGTCAAAACTTCAAATGAATGTGAATGCCATACTTCCTCGCTAGGAAATAGCGTTAGCAGATGTCTACGTATCGTAGCAATAGCTTTCTAATGCTTCTTAAAACGCGATATCGCATCTCATTTATATGTTTTATGGTAAGATATAATATGATTTGCGAAGTGTCATGTATTCCTCGTCTACACTTCAAATGAATGTAAATGCGACACTTCCTTGCTAGGAAATAGTGTCTGAAGATGTCTAGGTATCGTAGCAATAGAGTTCTAATGCTTCTTAAAACGCGATATCGCATCTCATTTCTATGTTTCATGGTAAGATGTAATATGATTTGCGAAGTGTTATGTATTCCTCGTCTACACTTCAAATGAATGTAAATGCGACACTTCCTTGCTGGGAAATAGCGTCTGCAGATGTCTAGGTATCGTAGCAATAGGGTCCTAATGCTTCTTAAGACGCGATATCGCATATCATTTCTATGTTTCATGGTAAGATGTAATATGATTTGCGAAGTGTTATGTATTCCACCTCTACACTTGAAATGAATGTAAATGCGACACTTCCTTGCTAGGAAATAGCGTCTGCAGATATCTAGGTATCGTAGCAATAGAGTTCTAATGCTTCTTAAAACGCGATATCGCATCTCATTTCTATGTTTCATGGTAAGATGTAATATGATTTGCGAAGTGTTATGTATTCCTCCTCTACACTTCAAATGAATGTAAATGCGACACTTCCTTGCCAGGAAATAGCGTTTGCAAATGTCTACCTATCGTAGCAATAGAATTCTAATGCTTCTTAGAACGCGATATCGCATCTCACTTCTATGTTTCATGGTACGATATAATATGATTTGCGAAGTGTTATGTATTCCTCGTCTACACTTCAACTGAATGTGAATGCGACACTTCCTCGCTAGGAAATAGCGTTTGCAGATGTCTACGTATCGTAGCAATAGAGTTCATATGATTCTTAAAACGCGATATCGCATCTCATTTCTATGTTTCATGGTAGGATATAATATGATTTGCGAAGTGTTATGTATTCCTCGTCAACACTTCAAATGAATGTAAATGGGACACTTCCTTGCAAGGAAGTAGCGTTTGCAGATGTCTACGTATCGAAGCAATAGAGTTCAGAAGCTTCTTAAAACGAGATATTGCATCTCATATCTATGTTTCATGATAAGATAGAATATTCATTGCGAAGTGTTATGCGTTCCTCGTCTACGATTCAAATGAATGTAAATGCGACACTTCCTTGCAAGGAAATAGCGTTTGCAGATGTCTACGTATCGTAGCAATAGAGTTCTTATGATTCTTAAAACGCGATATCGCATCTCATTTCTATGTTTCATGGTAAGATATAATATGATTTGCGAAGTGTTATGTATTCCTCGTCTACACAACAAATGAATGTGAATGCGATACTACCTCGCTAGGAAATAGCGTTTGTAGATGTGTACGTATCGTAGCAATAGCTTTCTAATGCTTCTTAAAACGCGATATCGCATCTCATTTCTATGTTTCATGGTAAGATATAATATGATTTGCGAAGTGTTATGTATTCCTCGTCTACACTTCAAATGAATGTAAATGAGACACTTCCTTGCAAGGAAGTAGCGTTTGCAGATGTCTACGTATCGAAGCAATAGAGTTCAGAAGCTTCTTAAAACGAGATATTGCATCTCATATCTATGTTTCATGATAAGATAGAATATTCATTGCGAAGTGTTATGCATTGCTCGTCTACGATTCAAATGAAAGTAAATGCGACACTTCCTTGCAAGGAAATAACGATTGCAGATGTCTACGTATCGTAGCAATAGAGTTCATATGATTCTTAAAACGCGATATCGCATCCCATTTCTATGTTTCATGGTAAGATATAACATGATTTGCGAAGTGATATGTATTCTTCGTCAGCACTTCAAATGAATGTGAATGCGATACTTCCTCGCTAGGAAATAGCGTTTGCAGATGTCTACGTATCGTAGCAATAGCTTTCTAATGCTTCTTAAAACGCGATATCGCATCTCATTTCTATGTTTCATGGTAAGATATAACATGAATTGCGAAGTGTTATGTATTCTTCGTCAACACTTCAAATGAATGTGAATGCGATACTTCCTTGCTAGGAAATAGCGTCTACAGATGTCTAGGTACCGTAGCAATAGATTTCTAATGCTTCTTAAAACGCGATATCGCATCTCATTCCTATGTTTCATGGTAAGATGTAATATGATTTGCGAAGTGTTATGTATTCCTCGTCTACACTTCAAATGAATGTAAATGCGACACTTCCTTGCTGGGAAATAGCGTCTGCAGATGTCTAGGTATCGTAGCAATAGGGTCCTAATGCTTCTTAAGACGCGATATCGCATATCATTTCTATGTTTCATGGTAAGATGTAATATGATTTGCGAAGTGTTATGTATTCCTCCTCTACACTTGAAATGAATGTAAATGCGACACTTCCTTGCTAGGAAATAGCGTCTGCAGATATCTAGGTATCGAAGCAATAGAGTTCTAATGCTTCTTAAAACGCGATATCGCATCTCATTTCTATGTTTCATGGTAAGATGTAATATGATTTGCGAAGTGTTATGTTCTCCTCCTACACACTTCAAATGAATGTAAATGCGACACTTCCTTGCCAGGAAATAGCGTTTGCAAATGTCTACCTATCGTAGCAATAGAATTCTAATGCTTCTTAAAACGCGATATCGCATCTCACTTCTATGTTTCATGGTACGATATAATATGATTTGCGAAGTGTTATGTATTCCTCGTCTACACTTCAACTGAATGTGAATGCGACACTTCCTCGCTAGGAAATAGCGTTTGCAGATGTCTACGTATCGTAGCAATAGAATTCTAATGCTTCTTAAAACGCGATATCGCATCTCATTTCTATGTTTCATGGTAAGATATAATATAATTTGCGAAGTGTTATGTATTCCTCGTCTACACTTCAAATGAATGTGAATGCGACACTTCCTCGCTAGGAAATAGCGTTTGCAGATGTCTACGTATCGTAGCAATAGAGTTCATATGATTCTTAAAACGCGATATCGCATCTCATTTCTATGTTTCATGGTAAGATATAACATGATTTGCGAAGTGTTATGTATTCCTCGTCTACACTTCAAATGAATGTGAATGCGATACTTCCTCGCTAGGAAATAGCGATTGTAGATGTCTACGTATCGTAGCAATAGCTTTCTAATGCTTCTTAAAACGCGATATCGCATCTCATTTCTATGTTTCATGGTAAGATATAATATGATTTGCGAAGTGTTATGTATTCCTCGTCTACACTTCAAATGAATGTAAAGGCGACACTTCCTTGCAAGGAAGTAGCGTTTGCAGATGTCTACGTATCGAAGCAATAGAGTTCAGAAGCTTCTTAAAACGAGATATTGCATCTCATATCTATGTTTCATGATAAGATAGAATATTCATTGCGAAGTGTTATGCATTCCTCGTCTACGATTCAAATGAAAGTAAATGCGAGACTTCCTAACAAGGAAATAGCGATTGCAGATGTCTACGTATCGTAGCAATAGCTTTCTAATGCTTCTTAAAACGCGATATCGCATCTCATTTCTATGTTTCATGGTAAGATGTAATATGATTTGCGAAGTGTTATGCATTCCTCGTCTACACTTCAAATGAATGTAAATGCGACACTTCCTTGCAAGGAAATAGCGTTTGCAGATGTCTACGTATCGAAGCAATAGAGTTCAAATGCTTCTTAAAACGAGATATTGCATCTCATTTCTATGTTTCATGGTAAGATACAATATGATTTGCGAAGTTTTATGTATTCCTCGTCTACACTTCAAATGAATGTAAATGCGACACTTCCTTGCAAGGGAATAGCGTTTGCAGATGTCTACCTATCGTAGCAATAGAATTCTAATGCTTCTTAAAACGCGATATCGCATCTCGTTTCTATGTTTCATGGTAAGATATAATACAATTTGCGAAGTGTTATGTATTCCTCGTCTACACTTCAAATGAATGTGAATGCGACACTTCCTCGCTAGGAAATAGCGTTTGCAGATGTCTACGTATCGTAGCAATAGAGTTCATATAATTCTTAAAACGCGATATCGCATCTCATTTCTATGTTTCATGGTAAGATATAACATGATTTGCGAAGTGTTATGTATTCCTCGTCTACACTTCAAATGAATGTGAATGCGATACTTCCTCGCTAGGAAATAGCGATTGTAGATGTCTACGTATCGTAGCAATAGCTTTCCAATGCTTCTTAAAACCCGATAACGCATCTCATTTCTATGTTTCATGGTAAGATATAATATGATTTGCGAAGTGTCACGTATTCCTCGTCTACACTTCAAATGAATGTAAATGCGACACTTCCTTGCAAGGAAATAGCGTCTGCAGATGTCTAGGTATCGTAGCAATAGAGTTCTAATGCTTCTTAAGACGCGATATCGCATCTCATTTCTATGTTTCATGGTAAGATGTAATATGATTTGCGAAGTGTTATGTATTCCTCCTCTACACTTCAAATGAATGTAAATGCGACACTTCCTTGCCAGGAAATAGCGTTTGCAAATGTCTACCTATCGTAGCAATAATGTTCTAATGCTTCTTAAAACGCGATATCGCATCTCATTTCTATGTTTCATGATAAGATATAATATTCATTGCGAAGTGTTATGCATTCCTCGTCTACGATTCAAATGAAAATAAATGCGACACTTCCTTGCAAGGAAATAACGATTGCAGATGTCTACGTATCGTAGCAATAGAGTTCATATGATTCTTAAAACGCGATATCGCATCACATTTCTATCTTTCATGGTAAGATATAATACGATTTGCGAAGTGTTATGCATCCCTCGTCAACGATTCAAATGAATGTAAATGCGACACTTCCTTGCAAGGAAATAGCGTTTGCAGGTGTCTACGTGTCGTAGCAATAGCTTTCTATTGCTTCTTAAAACGCGATATCGCACCTCATTTCTATGTTTCATGGTAAGATATAATATGATTTGCGAAGTGTCATGTATTCCTCGTCTACACTTCAAATGAATGTAAATGCGACACTTCCTTGCTAGGAAATAGCGTCTGCAGATGTCTAGGTATAGTAGCAATAGAGCTCTAATGCTTCTTAAAACGCGATATCGCATCTCATTTCTATGTTTCATGGTAAGATATAATATTCATTGCGAAGTGTTATGCATTCCTCGTCTACGATTCAAATGAATGTAAATGCGACACTTCCTTGCAAGGAAATAGCGTTTTCAGATGTCTACGTATCGTAGCAATCGAGTTCTTACGATTCTTAAAACGCGATATCGCATCTCATTTCTATGGTTCATGGTAAGATATAATACGATTTGCGAAGTGTTATGTATTCCTCGTCTACACTTCAAATGAATGTAAATGCGACACTTCCTTGCTAGGAAATAGCGTCTGCAGATGTCTAGGTATCGTAGCGATAGTGTTCTAATGCTTCTTAAAACGCGATATCGCATCTCATTTCTATGTTTCATGGTAAGATATAATATGATTTGCGAAGTTTTATGTATTCCTCGTCTACACTTCAAATGAATGTAATTGCGACATTTCCTTGCAAGGGAATAGCGTTTGCAGATGTCTACCTATCGTAGCAATAGAATTCTGATGCTTCTTAAAACGCGATATCGCATCTCATTTCTATGTTCCATGGTAAGATATAATATAATTTGCGAAGTGTTATGTATTCCTCGTCTACACTTCAAATGAATATGAATGGGACACTTCCTCGCTAGGAAATAGCGTTTGCAGATGTCTACGTATCGTAGCAATAGAGTTCATATGATTCTTAAAACGCGAAATCGCGTCTCATTTCTGTGCTTCATGGTAAGATATAATATGATTTGCGAAGTGTTATGCATTCCTCGTCTACGATTCAAATGAAAGTAAATGCGACACTTCCTTGCAAGGAAATAACGACTGCAGATGTCTACGTATCATAGCAATAGAGTTCATATGATTCTTAAAACGCGATATCGCATCTCATTTCTATGTTTCATGGTAAGATACAATATTCTTTGCGTAGTGTTATGCATTCCTCGTCTACGATTCAAATGAATGTAAATGCGACACTTCCTTGCAAGGAAATAGCGTTTGCAGATGTTTACCTATCGTAGCAATAGAGTTCTAATGCTTCTTAAAACGCGATATGGCATCTCATTTCTATGTTTCATGGTAAGATATAATACGATTTGCGAAGTGTTATGTATTCCTCGTCTGCACTTCAAATGAATGTAAATGCGACACGTCCTTGCTAGGAAATAGCGTTTGCAGATGTCTACGTATCGCAGCGATAGTGTTCTAATGCTTCTTAAAACGCGATATCGCATCTCATTTCTATGTTTCATGGTAAGATATAATATGATTTGCGAAGTGTTATGTATTCCTCGTCTACACTTCAAATGAATGTAAATGCGACACTTCCTTGGAAGGAAATAGCGTTTGCAGATGTCTACCTATCGTAGCAATAGAATTCTAATGCTTCTTAAAACGCGATATCGCATCTCATTTCTATGTTTCATGGTACGATATAATATGATTTGCGAAGTGTTATGTATTCCTCGTCTACACTTCAAATGAATGTGAATGCGACACTTCCTCGCTAGGAAATAGCGTTCGTAGATGTCTACGTATCGTAGCAATAGAGTTCATATGATTCTTAAAACGCGATATCGCATCTCATTTCTATGTTTCATGGTAAGATATAACATGATTTGCGAAGTGTTATGTATTCCTCGTCTACACATCAAATGAATGTGAATGCGATACTACCTCGCTAGGAAATAGCGTTTGTAGATGTGTACGTATCGTAGCAATAGAGTTCTTATGATTCTTAAAACGCGATATCGCATCGCATTTCTATGGTTCATGGTAAGATATAATACGATTTGCGAAGTGTTATGTATTCCTCGTCTACACTTCAAATGAATGTAAATACGACACTTCCTTGCTAGGAAATAGCGCCTGCAGATGTCTAGGTATCGCAGCGATAGTGTTCTAATGCTTCTTAAAACGCGATATCGCATCTCATTTCTATGTTTCATGGTAAGATACAGTATGATTTGCGAAGTGTTATGTATTCCTCGTCTACACTTCAAATGAATGTAAATGCGACACTTCCTTGCAAGGAAATAGCGTTTGCAGATGTCTACCTATCGTAGCAATAGAATTCTAATGCTTCTTAAAACGCGATATCGCATCTCATTTCTATGTTTCATGGTACGATATAATATGATTTGTGAAGTGTTATGTATTCCTCGTCTACACTTCAAATGAATGTAAATGCGACACTTCCTTCCTAGGAAATGGCGTCTGCAGATGTCTAGGTATCGTAGCGATAGTGTTCTAGTGCTCCTTAAAACGCGAAATCGCACCTCATTTCTATGTTTCATGGTAAGATATAACATGATTTGCGAAGTGTTATGTATTCCTCCTCTTCACTTGAAATGAATGTAAATGCGACACTTCCTTGCAAGGAAATAGCGTTTGCAGATGTCTACGTATCGAAGCAATAGTGTTCAAATGCTTCTTAAAACGAGATATTGCATCTCATACATATCTTTCATGATAAGATATAATATTCATTGCGAAGTGTTATGTATTCCTCGTCTACACTTCAAATGAATGTAAATGCGACACTTCCTTGCTAGGAAATGGCGTCTGCAGATGTCTAGGTATCGTAGCGATAGTGTTCTAATGCTTCTTAAAACGCGAAATCGCACCTCATTTCTATGTTTCATGGTAAGATATAATATGATTTGCGAAGTGTTATGTATTCCTCGTCTACACTTCAAATGAATGTAAATGCGACACTTCCTTGCAAGGAAATAGAGTTTGCAGATGTCTACCTGTCGTAGCAATAGAATTCTAATGCTTCTTAAAACGCGATATCGCATCTCATTTCTATGTTTCATGGTAAGATATAATATGATTTGCGAAGTTTTATGTATTCCTCGTCTACACTTCAAATGAATGTAAATGCGACACTTCCTTGCAAGGGAATAGAGTTTGCAGATGTCTACCTATCGTAGCAATAGAATTCTAATGCTTCTTAAAACGCGATATCGCATCTCATTTCTATGTTTCATGGTAAGATATAATATAATTTGCGAAGTGTTATGTATTCCTCGTCTACACTTCAAATGAATGTGAATGCGACACTTCCTCGCTAGGAAATAGCGTTTGCAGATGTCTACGTATCGTAGCAATAGAGTTCATATGATTCTTAAAACGCGATATCGCATCTCATTTCTATGTTTCATGGTAAGATATAACATGATTTGCGAAGTGTTATGTATTCCTCGTCTACACTTCAAATGAATGTGAATGCGATACTTCCTCGCTAGG